>NW_022196911.1:86073942-86079027 GCF_008632895.1 Mastomys coucha
GGTTTTTGGTTTTGGTTTTTTGGGGTTTTTTGTTTGTTTGTTTGTTTGTTTTGTTTTGTTTTGTTTTCTTCACTGGGGACCCTGTACTCAGATCAATAGATGTCTGTGAGCCTCTACATCTGTATTAGTCAGGTACTGTCAGAGCCTCTCAGGAGATAGCTATATTTAGGCTGGCTTACCCTTCCTTCAGTCTCTGCTCCATAGTTAATCTCTGCAACTCCTTCCCTGAGTATTTGGTTCCCCCTTTTAAGAAGGAATGCACTGTCCACCGTTTGGTCTTCCTTCTTCTTGAGTTCCTTGTGGTTTGTGGGTTGTTCTTTCTGTATTCCAAACTTCTGGGCTAATAACCACTTATCAGAGAGTGCATACCGTGTGTTTGTTCTTTTGTGATTGGGTCACCTCACTCAAGATGATATTCAAACTGAACCTCTCTTATGGTGGGCTATGAGACATGGGAGAGATTCCATTTATGTCCTACCTCAAAAGGAGACAAGCCCTCCACACAGCAGGGAAACAAGTACGAGCCTAAGGACAGTTCTCTCCAGAGCAGATAATTCAGGGTACAGAGGACAGAGGTAGCAGATGGAAACCATGGACTGAGTAGGGGCTCCTCACTCCTAGATCTGCAATTCTGTGATGAGTGGGTGTGGCTGGCAGTGGAGCTATGATGGCTGGCTCTTTCCACGCTCTTGACCTCTTTGTCAGTAAGTGGGGAGTTTGTGAAGCAAGCTTTCCCAGCCAGAGCCTGAGGAAAGACTTGGTCTGATATAGTGATCTGGGAATAGCCAAGATCCACTTGTTGTCTGGCTTCCCACATCCAGGGTAATGTGAGCTCTCTGTTTTTCATTACTCCCTGCTTATCACATCAGACTGCTCTCCTGGGGAAGCAGTTTCATTTCCAAGAAACCTGTTTGGCTTCTCCCCCCTGAGCTCTTCCGGACCCTTCCCACCTCCCTCTGTGAAGCGTTCCTTCCTTTCTACCTCCCCCAACCCAAACCAGAACCAAATCAGTTGCTTTCCCTCTTAAAGTCCGAATATTCAGCTGCTAAGAGACTCTTACCTAATACCATGCCAGTAAAGGGCAGAAGATTAAGATCTGGGCAGAGGTGTCTTGCTGTGGCTTTTCCAGCTTGGAGCCTTCTCACCAGTGTGGGCAAAAGGATTTCGTACCTCAGGCCCTTCTGTAGGCACAGGCAGCAACTTGGCGGAGATCTTAGTTTGATTTCTACTGCTGTGATAAAACACTGACTGACAGCAAGTTGAAGGGGAAAGGGTTTCTCTCTTCATACAGCTTATAGTCCTTCCTGAAGGGAGTCAGGAACTCAAGGCAGGAGCCCAGAGGCAGGAACTGAATCAGGTATGCTGCTTTCTGCCCTGTTTCCCATAGGTTGATTCAGCTTCCTTTCTTATATCCGGTAGGACCACCTCTCTAAGTGTGGCACTGCTCACAAGCAGCTGAGCCCGCTCACATCAATCATTAATCAAGAAAATGCTCTACACACTTGCCTACAGGCCAATCTAATGGAGACATTCTTTCCTTCAAGGTTCTTCTTCCCAGATAGCGCTGCCATGTGCCCAGTTGACCAAAACCAAAACATGATAAGGTAAGTGCCAGTGTGCTTGCATGGGGGACTTTTCATAAGATTCTTGGGGGCTACAATCTGAGAGCTGGCTAAAGCAAGATATGCGGTCTGGCCCGGCTTACAATCTCTAGGATCATTTGTCTCACTCAGAGCTCTTAGGTGTAGTGAAAAGTTGAATATCCTTCATTGTTCCACATGACTCATGAGAACCTAGGAATAGTCTTAGCTAGATGGATGTCACTTCTCATTTGGGTGTAATGCCTCAAATGAAGCGTCTACCACATTTCCTTATTTTTAATATCTCATATTTTCTTAAGTATGTTTCCCGTCCTTGCACACTTTTCTGTCCGTATTATTTTACTTTAAATTACGTATATGTGAGTACCTGCTTGTGAAGGCAGGTGTTCACAGAGTCTGTAAGAGGGTGCACAACTTCCTTGAGCTAGAATTGCTGGTACTTCTGAGTCTCCAGGCAGAGGTGTTGGAAGCTGTAACTGGGTCCTCTCTAAGAGTAGCAAGTGCTCTTAATTGGTGACTCATTCCCCATCCCCATTTCTTTCTTTTCTTAAAGTCTCAGCCATAATGACTATGGTAGAGGGACCCACTATGTTCCACATAACTACTATCAGGAATAATGTCACCCAGAGGCCACCAAGGTCTCTCTGGCTTGATGCTTTAGAGTTGATTAGCTTGACTCCCTTACACTTAATGCCCTGCCCCATGGAAGTGCAAGCTCAACAAATACCCTGTGACTTCTTCAGGAAACTGGTCATTTTAGTGAAGTCTGGGTCTCAAAATGTGACTCTATCGTGCAAAGTGTATTAGCACAAATGGTTGTTGACTGTTGGTCTTTCAAATTCTTGTGTTACCATCAGTAACACGGTACCTTCCACAGCCAAGAAAACTACTGTCACCAGTTGCCAACATCTAGATGGAGAGGTTTCTTTGAGAGCAATGCACTGAACTTCAAAACTGACCTCAGGCCGAGATAGTTGGTGGACTCAATGAGGCCCTGTCCATGGCCCTCTTACTGTCTCCTCTGTGTCCATCTCTCTTCTTCACTCCCTCCTTTGTGATAGTCTCAACTGTCAGTTTCATAAGATTAGAACCACGCTGGAGACAAGCCTCTAGAGGGATTATTTTGATTGGATTAATTGAAGTGAGAAGAGCCATTCATTGTTGGTGGCACCATTCCCTATCCAGGAATCTTAGACCATAATAAAAAAAGAAAGTTGGCTAACTACAAGCATGTATCATGTAGATGCAATGTGCTCATCTGCTTCATGCTCCTCCTTCCTTGACTTCCTCCATATAGTGGATTGTAACTCAAACTGTAAGCCAAAATGAATCCTCCCTCCCTCCCTTCTTTCCTTCCTTCCTTAAAAAAAAATGTCCTTTTGTCAGGACATTTTCTCACAGCAACAGGTAAAGAAACTGAGACATCCTTGTAGAATGAATCTCTATAACTGGAAAAGTATAAGTGTAAACTATAAAAATATAACTGGAAATGCTAACATAATAATATAAGTGCCCAGTGTGCTTGCATGGGGACTTTTCATAAGATTCTTGGGGGCTACAATCTGAGAGCTGGCTAAACCAAGATATGCTGTCCGGCCCAGCTTGCAATCTCTAGGACCATTTGTCTCAAAGCTCTTAGGTGTAGTGGAAAGTTGAGCATTCTTCGTTGTTCCACATGACTCAGGAGAACCTATAATAATTTATATTTACATTTTTAAATTTTTTTATTCTTCTTATTTTGTGCTCATGGATGCTTTGCCTACATACGTGTTCCCAATGCTTTTTGATGACAGAAGAGGATATCTGATGCTTGGAACTGGAGTTGCAGATGGTTGTGAGCCATCACATAAGTAAAAGGAATCAAACTCTTGAAGAACAGCTGGTGTTCTTAACTGTTGAGTCCTCCAACCCCAAGTCATCCACTTTTATCATTCTTATATTTCTTAAACAATTGTTGTGAGTTTTAATATATATAGGTTAACATATATATATATATATACATATATATATATACATATATATGTGTTCTATAAATTTATGGACTGCAATTTCACTTTAATGCTTGCTGATAAAATATTAAGAATTTATAGAAGTAATACCACTGGTGTCATTTTAACAATTGAAGCAAGAGATAGTGGATATGAGAAGGATGTTCATTTTGCTTCAGATCTCTCCCTTTCTTTCATTCTCTCTTGTGCTCCCCATGCCTGCTCACTCTCACTTGCTCTCTTGCCATTTTTGTTTGCTTCAGCTCTTACTCTCACTCTTTGTCTCCTGATTTTTTTTTTCAGAAACAAAATACTTCCCCCATAGCTTAAGTGCATGCCTACCCCCCTCCTTCCCACCTACCCTCCCTGGGACTGTTGCATTGCTCCCGGGCATTTTTTTTGTGCTTCCTTTGCATATGGATACTTCCTTCACAACACACAGCATTGTCTGGTGTGTTTAAAAATATTCCCTGGGTTGGTGTATTTGAGTTTATGAGAGTGAGCTTATGAGCAACAAAGACCTTGACTCTCTCTGTTTCTTATTCCTTCCCGTCCAGTGTTAGTGCCCCATGTTCCATCCAGAATATAGAAGGAGCTGAACAAATACCTTCTAAATATGTCTTATAAAAACAAAGTCACCAAGTCCTCAGTAAGCAAGGCATGCCAATTGATGAAGAAATGCAACATGTATTATCTCACATGCTACTTTTTTTGGCCTGTGAAATTTTAATAAGCTCACACAAGTTCTCAACCTAGAAATGCCCGACAGAAGGTGAGTTTTTAAGGTGTTTCTTCCTTAAGGAACATTCTACCCGGAGGGTTCACTTGACTCCCTAACTCACAAATGACCCCAATGTCAATGAGATCCCCAGAGTCCTTAGTACAGACCCTCCCTTTCCCCAAACTGATGACTTCATGGGTGAGAACAGCTCCTTCTCCTCTTCCATCCTGAGTTCATCTCAGATGCCAAGAGAAGCGCCTGACATCATTACCTCTGGAGCAGCCAGAAGACCAGCAATCATGGGTGGAAGCCATATCCCAAAGGCTTATCCTTCCAGAATACAGAGGAGCAGAACTGGAGACATCCAGTGGCCTGGACCTCCAACGTGTTTCAATTTCAACCCCACCCAGACTGGTGGTGCCAGAAGCTGCTCCAACTGCCCTCCTTACTCCAGCCATCAGTTAGAGGACCCTACGATATCTCTCATCTAAATGCTAACAGCCTAACAGTGATAATGGTGCTGTGAAAACTCATTCTGGCTCAATGGATATAAATAAGGACCACTCTCGACAAACCCAGATTTGCAGTTAGCCTACATTAGTAATCCTATATGAGAGCGAAGTATAGTATCCCAGTCAGCAGAGCCTGAGGAATGATGCCTTCCAGGCCTCTCTTCTGTAAAGCTAAGGTGAGTGACTCCATTCTCTTACAGCAGCATGTGAAGTCTAACCATCGCATCATTCACTTTGCCGAAGAAAGTAACTTACTCTCCCCC
>NW_022196911.1:86079037-86082296 GCF_008632895.1 Mastomys coucha
CCCCCGAGGGAATGAAATTAGGGGTAATTCTAATTTACAGTAAATGACAACATGTACCTGATACGCATGTAAGAAAGAAGAAATGAAATATCACCAGTCAAATCAAAACTAGCTTCTGCGGCTTAGTAGGCCACACCAGTGGGACAATGATCTAAGTTTGCATCCCTCAGAAAGCCAGATGCAGTGGTGTGCATCTGTAATCCTCATGCCGTGTGTTCCCGTGCTGAGATGGGGTGGAGCTAGGAGAATCTCCAGAAACTTGAGGGCCAGCTAGACTGGCATATACAGAGGCAAGCAAGAAGACATGGGGACACACACACACACACACACACACACATTCACTGTAGCTCTGAAACAGCAAATTTGTGGCCACATTTGTGTTTACTGGGCAACTAAAAATAGGAACCCCATGAATAAGAACACAGGTTTCAGAACCAAACAAAACCTGGTTTTAATCCATACTATCACAGACACCTTAACTCCTAGTTTACCAATCTTTAAAATGGGGGTGGGAATAACATCAATCTTAGAAGTTAAAAGTTCTTTTGAACAAATGAGTTTAAAGTCCCCAGGACAGAATTTGACATGTGTTAAGTGCCTGACAAATATTAGCCAGCATTATTGCTTTCGCTGCTAATATCTTCAACTGTAGATTTTATAGTAGTAGCTCATTCTACCCCCATATGTATACTCTCTATCCAATCAAATGAGCAATTTAACTCAAAAAGAAAAAAGAAAAAACCAAAACTAAAACAGCCTTTGCCACTTCTGTGTTTTGCTCCTGCACTGCTTGCTAATTATAATATTTGCCTTTTTTCTTCTGTTTTTATATTTTGGCTCAGCATGGCCACACATCTTCTCTCTTTTCCAATGCACACTTCAACTACTGCTCACTCCAGGGAACCCTTCTAAAATGTGAGTTTGAAGCCTGAGTCCATGGGTATCTTATCATACCTACTACACATTATAAGTTATTAATATTTTCCTCCTATACCATAAATTATTCAAGGATAAGGATTACATCAGACTAAAGTGTCTCCTGGCTCAGAAGCTGGCCCAGGCAGTAACATACCTGGTGTACAAGCATGCATCCCTGAGTGCAGACCCCCAGGTCCCATGTAAAATCTGGGTGTAAGGTATGCACTTATAGCCCTAGTGAGGACAGCAATAGGAAGATTCTCGGAGCTCATTGGCCAGCCAGTGTAGCCAGTCATTAAGCTTCAGGTTCAGTGAGAAACCCTGTCTCAAAAAATAAAGTGGAAACAATCTAGGAAAAACCCTGACATCAACCTCTGACACACACACACATATACACACATACTCATACACACATACACACATGCACACATGCATATCTGCATGCATGTACATATACATACACACATACATGCACACAATACATGCATACACACATATACATACATACACGCACACAGGCCCACACATGTACACACACATATACACACACATGTATTTATCATATTATTTATGAAAGTGCTTGAGAAATATTTACTAACCATAGTTAAGCTTAGAATAAACAATTGTCAAGTGCTTAGAAGCTGGGACGTGGTAGACCAGGGCCTTATTTATAATTTATCTTTTAAGTTATGGATCTGTAGAATGGGCATAAATGCTGCCCAGTGGTGACCAGTGGGCTATCCAAGGCGAAGCTCATGGTAAATCTCCTGAAGATGGTGGCCTCCCATACGATTCTTAGTCAGTGTTCTGAGCAAATCTGCTTATCTTTGATGATATAATTTCAAATGGTGTACATAGTTCCATGTTTTATACATATTATTCAAATTAGTTCCAATAAAGGCCAGATACTGGCACAATGGCTGTCCTACTCAAGAGTGTAGTCTAACATCCTGCAGGCTTACCACCACCACAAGTGGAGGCCCTACACAATTTCATGTATTTTCCATAGTCAGTAATATGAACTACTAATTTTGCCCATCCTGTCAGTCCTTGAGCTCACAAACCCATTGAGATCTTTTTATCTAGCACAGTCCCTGTAAGAAGGGACTCAGCCATTGACAAAGGGCCTCCTTAACTGCAGCCAAACCACAGCTTACTCTCCTTTTCCTGACACTTGGCTTATTCCTTCTCACTGGATTGCTGGTTCCTATAAATTTGTACTCATTGCCATCTCTGGAGCTCTTTTCTCCAATGAGACAGTGTGATGTGATGTGGTATGGTGTGGCGTGGTGTGGTGTGTTGTGGTATAGTGTAGTGTAGAGTGGTGTGGAGTGGCATGGTGTAGTGTAGTGTAGTGTGGCAAGGTGTGGTGTGGCATGATGTGGTGTAGTGTAGTGTAGTGTGGTGTAGTATGTTGTGGTGTAGTGTAGTGTAGTGTGATGTGGTACAGTGTAGTATGTGGCGTGGTGTGGTGTGGTGTGATGTGGCATGGTGTGGTGTAGTGTGGTGTAGTGTAGTATGGTGTGGTGTAGTGTGGTATGGTGTAGTATAGTGTACTGTGGCGTGGCATAATGTGCTGTGGTGTAGTGTAGTGTGACGTGGTGTGGCATGGCGTGGCATGGTATGGTGTGGTGTGGTGTGGCATGGTGTGGCGTGGTGTGGTGTGGTGTAGTACAGTGTAGTGTAGTATAGGAGGTAGGTCCCATAGTCTAACAGCACCAGACTCAATGTCCACCTCTGGCTTTGACTGGCTGCACACTACCAGTCACATAGATCTTAGACAATATATCTGCCCTTTCTCAGCTTTAATTTCTTCATCTATAAAATGTGAGTGAATAAATAGATAAGTGTCACTTCCTGTGATGTGGAATGCAGATCTGATGTGAAATGGAGAAGTCCTTTCTACATCACATACACAGAGGAATGTGGGAGAGAATCCTACCAAAAGAAAACTAATTAAATTCATAACAAAACTTACAACCAAGGGGGAAATTCCCAGTCCCCAAATCACAGTGGGAACAGTGGCCTAGCCCATCCCTTCTTCAAAATGTGAAGTCGAACTTTGCAGCAACTTTCTGAGGGTGTAGTGGAGAAAGTTACAGAATTCCTACAAAGACTGGAAGTTTATAGAAGTCTTGGGAATAGAAAATGGTATTTCATGATGTGACAGGACAGTGTGTTGAAGCAATTTTCCCTATTTACACCTGGTGACAAGTGCCAGCAGCCTGTGAGATTAAACCTGAAAGTCACCACCACCACCACCACTACCACCATAATCACCACCACCGCTACCACCATCACACCACCACCATCACCCCATCACCACCACCACCACCACCAC
>NW_022196911.1:86082734-86089155 GCF_008632895.1 Mastomys coucha
ACCACCACCACCACCACCATCAACACCATCACCACCACCACCACTACCACAAGTCTGATGAGAAAAGTACCCATCAGCCATGTGCCAAAGCTAGAAATTTGGATCACAAGATTTTGCTAGCCCTAAATGAGTATATCCTAGCTGGTAGAGCACCTCAGGGAAACCATGACAGAATGCATCCAGAATTAGCACAACCTCTCACCCAGCATTCTGCAAGGAAGCATATTCCGTGGTTTGTGTTTTCCATCTTGTTACCGCATGCAACTTCCCAAGGTCTCTTTATCCGTTCCTTCATCAACTGTCTCCTCAGTGGTGAGCAGTCTGCTTTTGGCCCACCCATCACACATGGACATACGTACACAGTTTAGTGACTATGAGTTCATCATTAGGAATGGTAGGTCCTTTAAAATAGAGTGTTGAAAAACTTTAAAAGACTGTGTTATAAAAATGTTACAAATAAAATAATGTCACACACCAAAATTAATGAGATCTCAAAGCTATAGTTTTTGTAAAGATGTATTTTGTGCTGTGCCATGCCAGGCAGTGCTGTGCCGGGCAGTGCTGTGCTGGGCAGTGCTGTGCCGGGCAGTGCTGTGATACACCGCATCTCTTGGACTCAGCTTGCTCTGAGGGTAGGTTTACTATAGAAATGATTCTGAATCTCACAAGAAGCCACAGGAGGGGAAATTGAAACATGCAAATAAGTAGAATAAAAGAAATAAAATAATACAAGAAATACTTTCAGATAAATAATTTCTTTAGTATTCAAAGAGAGACGAACATAAACAGAACATTACTCAAACATTTCAAAGAATTTTCAGAAAAAAATGAGGGTTAGAGGTGCGTGTAGTTAAGTGATAAGAGTGCTTGCTGTACAACGACAAGGTACTGGGTTCAGATTCTCAGTACTTATGCAAATACCAAACGTGGCAGCATGTGCCCGGAACCCCAGTCTGAAACACGCACAACTCAGGAGTTCACAGCAAGGTGTAGGTTCAGGAAGAGACTCTGTCTCAAGGGAATAAGACAGAGAGTGATGCAGAAAGACTACCAACACGTTTCCCTGGCCTCTGTTTGGCAAATACACACACACACACACACACACACACACACACACACACACACACCACATACATATAACTCTCTCTTTCACACACACACATCATACATATACACATCACAAACACACACAGATCTCTCTCACACACACACAGCTCTCTCTCACACACACACATCACACACACACACATCACATACATACAACTCTTTCTTTTTCACACACACATCACACACACATCATACATACACACACATATACGCATCACACACACACAAATCTCTCTCACACACATATCACATACACAGCTCGCTCTCTCTCTCTCTCTCTCTCTCTCACACACACACACACACACACACACACTCACACACACAAACAAAGCTCACACTGTGAGACTGTAATGGCCCAGGTTTACAGAAGAAGGGTGGTGAAAGTTTCAACCCAGATACCTCAATCATGAGGACACCAAGAGTTGGCTATCTCCCCTTCCCAACCAGAGGGGGACTAGATCTCTATTGTTTTATAGTAATGAAATATGAGCTAGTCTTTGGGAATTCAAACTAGTCAAGTCTGGAGGAAAAGGATAGAATATTCAGAAATCACCATAACATACAATGTAGAGAGATCTCCCTGTGAATGTAAAGTGTGCCAGAAAACCGCAGGATACTGTGGGCTAACAGCAGGGAGGTGTATGCATGCTTGGAGTCCTGTGCTCACCTTATCCTCATCCAAAAGAGACCATAAGGAAGAACACCCACAAGCCCCAGCTTGAGAGTCTTACGCACAGCCTTCATGCCAACAACTTCGCAAGAGCAGAGTTCAGCTAAAGGGAACTTTAAATCCAGGAGGAAAGAGAATAAAGATGAAAATGGAGAAAAATATGAGAGAAGATATTGGTAAAACCAGTGTTTCAACAGAAACAACAGGTGCATCTGCTAAACTGGCAGAGTCGATAGCTATGCATCGAAACTGAAAGACAAACACATGGGATTCAGAATTAGAATAAAGCTAAACATACTTCACGATCAAACAGATCAATGAGATCAGTTTGCTGTGCACTTTTTTTTAGAAAACACATGTTAAAAGTGTCAAGTGATTATTGAAAGCATCCCTCCGCCATGCCTTCATCTAACCACTCCAAATTCATCTACTCCTGTCTTTTGTGCGTATTAATCTCTAATACATATATTACACCCCAAATCCCATCTCAGCATTTCCTTCTAAAAGACCTGGCCTACGTCGCTGAGCGGTCTTCACTCCACCTGGACCCTCCTCCTTCTCCCAGACCCTCCTTTAGGACATATTCTCTCCTTGGCATTGCCAGTGAGTTTCAACAATGTTCTGGTTTCATTTCTGCTGCCTTGATAGTCCCTCATTGTGGGCCTGTGTGCCAGAGGCTTTCCACAAAGTTCTCTGGCCCGGCCTGGTGTGAGAACTCCGGGGAAGGGAAGCAAGCTCGGGAAGGGAGGAGAAGTCGCTTCCGTGGGTCTGCCTCTGCAGTTGCCTTGACCCCCGTCTCTGCCTTGTCTTCCAGGTCGCTCAGTTGCTCTGAGCTGCCCCTGCACTGAGTAAGGTCAAGCTGGGCAGACTAGAGGATAACTAAGCAGTGAGGTGTGCTGCGCAGCTTCAGGCAGCGTTTCAGGACAGCAGACCTCTCCCCAAGTATTATAGCTCTTAGAACAAAAGGCTCAGATGACAGAGTAGATCTTTCACACAGAAAAGATTTTGTGTGAAATCTGGATAGGATTTATATACAGCTTTGGGGGTGATTTGGCAGCAGGTATTTCTCATTGGTTTGGGCTGAGAGCTTGGGGAATCTTTATTTGCATGTAAGAAGGCTTGGTGTTGCTAATACATGACCAATATCACACACCTCTCTTGCGGGGGGGTGGGAGGGCTGTGAGGGGGTTGTGACTGAAACAGGAGCCAGGGACCCAGGAGGTGTGGTTGAACACCTTCCTCCCGGAAGGCAGAAATTATCACCCACGGGGTCTCCGAAGTTCCAGACCTCTTACTCGACCAGGACCAGGTTGCCTGCACAGACTACAGCCCCACACCTCATAAAAAGCCACTCGAAGGAGAAAGGGTTTATTTTAGCCCACAGTTCCAGGTTACAGTCCATCACTGTGGGGAAGTCACAGTGGCAGAAGGTGGACATACCTAAGTTGTATCACATCCAAACACAAGAATGAAAAGATAAAACTGTACAACCATTTACTTGCTTGCTTGGACTCGGCTCTATTTCTCCTCTCACACAATTCAGGACTATCTACCTAGGGAAAAGTGCTGCCTACATCAATTAAGACAATCCCTCATAGACATGACCACACGATGGCCTAATGTAGACAAGCCTTTATCAAAACTCTCTTCTCTGGTGATCTTAGTTTTCCTTAATTTAGTTTTAATTTTGCTAATTAAAGCTAATTCCCACAAATAGAGTTATCTCCTAGGAGGCATTTATCAGCAACTGAAAACAGTTTTTTATTATCACTAATAGAAGAAGGCCATTGGCATCCAGTTGATAAAAAAGAGAGATCATTAGGAGAGCAATCCTTCTGTGCAACCTATTAAGCCTTCCAGAACAAAAAATTAACTCTCCCAAATCTTGATATACTTTCTTTGAGACTTCCAGCTAGCTTTTAGACTCATTACATTATTGACAGAAAATATGCCTTTTGACAGTAGCCTCTCTTAGCAGTGGAATTGATATATAATCCAACTGGCACAGGATCTTCTTGTAGTAGACTCTATTTGCAGCCTCTCTTGCAGCTAAGGAACATATACAACCTCTGGGTTACTTCCTTCAAAGAAGGTGCCATTTTCCCCACCTTTTCTGAATTACAAGATACATCAGTGGGGCAAATGAAGTAATTTCCAACACAGTAAGAGCAATAATATTCAAGAGGGTGACAAATAAGAATAAAGTCACCCAAATCACTGAATGACCTCATGAATGGCTCTGACTAACTCTAGAGAAATCAGTAACTCACTTCTGAAATATTACATGAAAGTGGAAATAAGTGTGAGTTCTATTGGATTAGCTCTATTTGGGGTCTAATGCTGTTTTGTTGTTGTTGTTGTTGTTGTTGTTTTCTTTGTTTTGTTTTGTTTTACAACTCATTTGTTCTCCCAACTGATACATAACCTGTATACTGATGGAGTTTTAATTTGTTACAGTCTTGTTCTTTTCTTTTTTGAAAGACAATCTTGCTATAACCCAGACTGACTTAAACTCACAATCCTCCTTCATCTCAGCCTCCTAAATGTTGGAGTTACAGATAAGTACCCCCATTTCTGTCCCCTGTGCTTCTTTCTTAGCATCAGATTTACAAATTAGCTACATACACGATGTGTACCTTATGTATCAAATACTTCATATCTGATACATCTCAGAGCCTTAAAATGATGAGGTCTCAGATGCTAAAGCCAGAGCAGTAGTACACAGTCCCCATCTTCTGTCTACAGATCCAGATGTAGAGCTCTCAGTTCCTTCTCCAGCACCAAATCTGCCTGGATCTTCCTGCCATTAAGATAATGGACTGAACTTCTGAAACTATAAGCTGGGCCCAACTAAATATTGGCTTTTATAAAAGTAAATATATTAAAATTTCAAAATTGAACTCTTGATGCATCCATAAAACCACTCCTAAGTTTTTCCTCCTGTAAGCCATCTTTAAGTATTTTGACAGTATCTCCTCTCCCTTATAGCTCTCTGTTAATTCACTCTATTTCCTTCATGGGACATATCTCTATTTATCATTCTATATGAACATGTGTGTGTACTGTCTGCCTCTCATAAGCATAAATTTCCCAGTTCTTTTATTTACCAATCTACTCATATTTTATTAGCTTTGTATTACTATTGCCAGGTACATAGTGAGCTTTTGATACGTTAATGTCAGTGTTTATGTGCATTTACTTATGCTTTCTAGAATATAGGAATGCCTCAGTAAGGCAGGGTTGATCCTGTATATCTCCCTGTCTGTTCTAACAGCTGAAGGAAGGTTGCAACGAACATTCAAGGCTGCTTTAAAGAGAAGAGGGCAGATACTCAGATATTAAACTTAATGAGAGCTGGCAGGATACAGCAGAGAGTGGGTGTGGGAGGAAGAACAGGACACAGACTCAAGAACACAGAGCTCAGCTCAAACCATCACTCAGTTCCAGGAACAAGGAAACGTAAAACGGGCCCCACTCTGAAAGGCTAATTGTTTAAGCTATAAATTAGGAGAAGTGTGGAAAGACAGAAGAAAGGATGGAGAAGAGACAGGAAGAAAAGCTCAGAATGTCCATCGTTTGCTTTGTTTTGATCTCAGAGATTGCACTCTGCCATGGATACAGGCCAGCACGGATGTTTTTAATCCTATGCAGTTAGGAGCAGGGTACCACTGAGGAGGAGAGAAAGCGAGTGGAAACCCTTGGAAAACTTTATTGCTGGAGCTGAAGTGATTTGTGCTGCTCTTTGAGAAACATCTTGTTGAAGAGAGTTGGCTGCCAGGCCCAGTTAGTTCCCTGATGACAAAGGCAGTCTGCGTATGAATTATTCATGCTCTTTTTCATCCAGAGCTGGCCTCACTACTTTCTTCTCTTCCCTGAAGCTGCTTTTGAGGGTCCTTTCTTACTCAATGTCTCCCAGGCATTGCTCAAGACTTTAATCTGTGGCCTGGTTCGGAACTCACTCACTCCTAGCTTGGTGTGCCAAGCAGAAGCAGCCTGGGGACAGGTCTTTAGAATCCTTGCCTCCAGGCAGATCCCAGGTATTTCATATGAATTAAAGTGGCCCGACCTTCTGGAAAGCTGAAGAGAAGTGCACTGCTCTCTCCATTCTGCACAGGAGGAAAGGAAGGCTGAGAGAGGCTGTCTTGTTCTGTTCACGCATATGTTCCGTCTGCTCAGCCCCTGCAACTGGCTTGCAAGGCAAGGATTTGAGTTCCAACCCACCAAACACATGTCTATAAACAATGAGGCTTGATGGCACTCACTTGTAATCCCAGCACTGAGGAAAAAGAGACATGTAGATCCCTGGGGCTTAGTAGGCATCCTGCCTAGCCTATTTTCTGAATTCCAGCCTAGTAAAAGACACTATGTTTTTTTTTTTCGCTTTCTTTTTTTTAAAAAGCTTTTATTGCATGATGATGAGAAAAGTTACATGATTTCAATTTATCTGAATTTGTTAACATTTAAAAACATATTTTAATTAAATAGAATTGAATCACATTATTGTTTCCCTTTTGTACCACCGCTCCTCCTATAGACACCCCCTTCAATACCTACAATATCTTTTTTGTCATATTCTTTAAAATTTATAAAATATTAAAACAATAAAAATAAGTATTATAAAAGTTGTTTGATATAAAACAACAA
>NW_022196911.1:86091571-86101754 GCF_008632895.1 Mastomys coucha
TTCTCTGTGTGTTGTTGGACTGGCTGCAGAGCTTGTGCCCAAGGTCTGCTCAGAACACTAACCCAGACCGACCCGGAAGAAACCGGAGTCACTAGGCTGGTGGAGTTCCTAAGTGCCTGGTCCCGCTGGTCCCTGTTACTCCCAGTGTTGGAACAGATGTTGGTTCCTACTCACCTCCGGTTCCGGGTATGTCAGAGCGCCTGGGATTGGAGCTTCCTCTGGGTGTTGTGGGACTGGCTGCAGAGCTTGAGCCCAAGGTCTACTCTCTGATCCTGGGTATGTCAGTGCACCGGGAGTGGAGCTTCCTCTGGGTGTTGTGGGACTGGCTACAGAGCTTGTGACCAAGGTCTCTGATCCTGGGTGTGTCAGCGTGCCTGGGAGTGGAGCTTCCTCTGGGTGTTGTGGGACTGGCTGCGGAGCTTGTGCCCTAGTCTGCTCTCTGGTCTCGGGTGTGTCAGAGCGCCTGGGAGTGGAGCTTCCTCCGGGTGTTGTGGGACTGTCTGTGGAGCTTGCATCCAAGGTCTGCTCTGGACCCCAGCGCAGACAGACTGGAAGGCACCCAAGTCACTGGGCTGGCAGAGTTCCTGTGTGCCTGGTCCTGCTGGCCCCAGTTACTCCCAGTGTTGGGACAGATGTTGGTTCCTGCTTACCTCTGATCCTGGGTGTGTCAGAGCACTTGGGAGTGGAGCTTCCTCTGGGTGTTGTGGGACTGGCTGCAGAGCTTGTCCTTAATTTTCTTGATAATGTTTCATAAAAGTTCCCATGGCATAAGATTATATGTTGCTTAGATTTAGGTCATTTCCTACATTCATAATCAGTATGTTTACCTACCTAAGATGTTTAGACATCTAAAAATTCTGTTAAGTTATATTGTGTGTGTCTTAGCTAGGGTTTCTATTGCTATGAGGAGACACTATGACCTCAGCAACTCTGACAAAGGAAAACATTCATAATCTTGCTTACAAGGTTAGAGGTTTAGGCCGTAATTGCTGTGGCAGGAAGCATGATGGTGCACAAGCTGCTGTGGTGCTAAAAAGGGAACCTAGAGTTCCTCTATATCTGGCAGTAGGAAGAGAGCAAGACACTATGTTTTAAAGGTAGATGGTGCCTGAGAAATGTCCTCTGACTTCACACATGTACATGCACAAAGGCACACCCACACATACATGCACATATACACACAGAGTCTTGGGTTTATTTGATCTAAAAGCCCCCACTCTCTCCTCAACATATGGTATTTCTCCAGAGCACGACTGAGGTTTCTGGAAGACAATACTACTTCCCAGCAGCCAGACTGATCTTTTGACAGTGCCCAATCATATGGCTCTGTGGCTAAAATCACCTCCAAAATAGTTCATCCCTGCTGGGAGGTTATGCAGTTGTGTTGGTCTCCTCTACACACACACACACACACACACACACACACACACACACACACACACACGAGTGTACACCCACAGGGATATACCCACTCCCACTCACCACTCATTAGATGACCGCAGCCCTCTGGTCTGTAAGCCAGCAGTCTCCCCACTACAGAGTACATGCACTTTATCTGAAAAGACTGTTGACATGTTGAACTCTTAAACTCTCCCTCAGAAGCTCCACGTTGGAGGCTCTAGGGAGAGGACGATAAATCTCCATGCGCTGGGGTGGTGAATGCTTCTCATCCCAGCACTTGGGAGTCTGAGGCAAGAGGGTGAGGAACTGGAGGAAAGCCTGGTCTATATGCCAAGACCTTGTCTCAAACTAAAGAAATCTACTCACCAGGACAATGACCAAAAGTATCCTCACTACCGTGGTTCGAGGATTGACATTGTAAAGGGTATTCCAGCCAAGCGTTATGGCATGTGTCTGTAACCCCAGCACTCTGGAGGAAGAGGAAAAAGAACCAGAGGTTCAAGGTCATGAAGGCCACAGAAGGCATCAGGACCAACCTGTGGTACATTAGATCTTGTCTAAGAGGTGTTCCAGACAGTGAGACAGTGGGATCTCACTACAACTTGCCTTTTTTTTTTTTTAATAGCACTCCCATTTCTTTGAAACTTGTTCACAAACATATTAGTAAAGTCCATGGTCTCGTGGAGATTACTCTTATGAGACTAAAACCAAAGGGGAGCAAGGAGTTGGAGAGGTGGCTCAGCCATTAAGAGCCCTGACTGTTCTTCCAGATAACTAGGTTTGATTCCCAGCACCCACATGGTGCCTCACAACTATCTATAACTGCACTTCCAGGGGGATCTGATGCCCTCTTCTGACTTCTGCAGGCACAAGGCATACAAGTGGTACAAATATATGCAGGCAAAACAGCTATACACATAAAATAAAATTTAAATAAAGAACAAGATAAAAAAATAAAGCTCTTCTTATGTGATACATCAAGACAGGTGCAGTTAAGGGGACAAAGAAGGCAGCAGTGAGAAGTGACTGCATATGGTTGTCTTGATGTCCCTAAAGGTAAACACATTACAGAAATATACACATTTATCTCCTGCTTAAAATCCTTCCAAAAAAAGGGAAATGATTTGATATAAGTTCAAATGATATAAAGATACAAAACTAAGGAGGGTGCTGGGGAAGATGTCAGTCAGCAAAGGGTTAGATCTCGAAAGGGGAGATGAAGAAGTAATGGTTGACTTAACAGGTAATATAAGGGAAGTAACAGAGAGAGACAGTAAGAGACTTTCATTCCACAGGACCAAAGCAGGCTTGGAGTATGTGATGCCAGGTTCCCAGATGGTCAACACAAATATCAGGACTGCTGGGTTATAGACGAAGGGGACAAATGCCCAAATCCCCACCACTGAGAAGGGCCATAAACCATCCTTCTTTCCATTAAACAAATATAAGAAGTTTGCTACATGGAGACATTTATCCAGTTCTCACCTCTTTTCCTGATGGTTCTTCAACATCAGCAGCTAGACTTGTAACTCAAGTCAAGAGAGTAGCTATCTGGGCAATGGAGAAACTGAGTGGTTAAGGATTTGGGGGAACACCCAAGACAACCCAGTCCATGGCAGTCTCCCCAAGGTGGAATCAACAACCTGTTCCCACCATATTAGTCATCACTGCAATAAGGTACCTGAGGAAATTAATTTAATGGAGGAAAGTTTTATTTTGGTTCACGGATTCAGGGTGTCATGTTTTGGAGGCGATGCGTCTGCCTCTGAAAGGCTTGCGGATTAAAGGCTTGGCTACCAGCTAAAACAATTTTGGAAAATCTGTTCATCATATCTGAGCAGCAAATTCATCCATCAGCATATTCATTTGATTGGAGATGGTGGATTTAGGGAATGGGTACATCCTCGAAGAGTAGGCCCTGTTCTCTGTTCTCTCCCACCCATCCCCTGTTTCCTAGCCATTGTCATGTAAGAAGCTTCATTCGGTCATAATTCTTGACTTCATGCCATACCTGAAGCTGTGGGGCAAGGAATAACAAGTAGAAATCTCTGAAGCCGTGAGCCAAAATAAAACTTCCCTCCATTACATTAGTTCCCTCATTTATCTTATTTCAGTGACTAATACCATGGGAACAGGTTCTCTTATTTTACTATAGGATATAGTATTATTTTACTATAGATATAGAGTTACTTTACTATGGGATACAGTATTATTTTACTATAGGATACAGTATTACTTTACAATAGGACATAGTTTTATTGTACGATAGGATATAGCAGCTGTTCACCACAGGTTGATTTCCACTACTGATGCTTGCTATAGACTGCTGTCCTACACAGTCTACTCTAGCTTGGGGGCTGCAGTCCTTCCAAGCCTTCCAAGCAAGCTTCATGAATCACTGAACTATAGGTGTACACCAGACCTGCTCTAGGAGTAAGTTTTTACTCTAAGTCAGGTTCCAAATGTTGAATATACCTAAGAGTCTGGATGTTTTAAATATAAAATATCGCATCTTCAATTTTTAATATTCCTTTTTTAACTTTCTTTTTTTTAAGATCTATTTATTTATTATATGTAAGTACACTGCAGGTGTCTTCAGACACCTCAGAAGAAGGCATCAGATCTCATTATGGATGGTTGTGAACCACCATGTGGTCACTGGGATTTGAACTTAGGACCTTCGGAAGAGCAGTCAGTGCTCTTAACCACTGAGCCATCTCTCCAGCCCCTTAATATTCTTACTATATAAAATGATATAGGTAATTTTGTAAATACATTCTTAATGATCTTTTAAAAACATGAATTTTTATTAGATCACTCAGAGGAATAGAAGGAGGGGAATAAAAGTCTGTGGACCAGTTTTAATTCCTAACATTAAAAACTGAGTTCTTGGAGTCTGCCTATATGGAGCAGGGTGTTGGGGGAAAGATAAAGGCATCTGGGTAATGTGTTTTTATGTTCCAATGGTCAATATTATAATTGAGAAAACTTGTCCTTGTACATGTCAAAACAATTTGAAATGAAGTACAGATTTGCTTCAAATTACAAAATATACACTTGTCCCTTCCCCTTTTGCACTTATGAAAATGTGAGAGCCCAGAGCTGATCCTGTACCACAACACTAGGTCTCCCAGGATGCAGACATGCCTGTGAGCACAGGTAAGCCCACATCTTCTGCTCCGAGGGACCTGCCTGGAGCCCTCAGGACACAGGAACTAAGAGAAGCCTGGGACAGGATCCTTCTAGTTTCCATCTGCGTCCAGAGCAGATCTTATGCCACAAAGCTCCATACCCAAATACCATCAGGAGAGAGCTAGTCTCCCAGGAGTGCTGATACACATATGAGCACAGATAGGACTGCCATTTCTGTTCAAATTGCTGGCACAAGAGGGATCCGCCAGAGCAAACAGAACACAGGAACCAAGGAACTGCTGGGGACAGGATCCTTCCTGTTTCTGTCTGCATGCAGAGCTAATTCTGTACCACAGCTCTCCTTACCCAAATCCCTCCAGGAGAGAACTCGTCTCCCAGGAATACTGACACACAGGTTTGTAGGAGGGACAAGCCACAGTCAGAGACAGCAAGACCAGCTAACACCAGAGATAATAAGATGGTAAGAGGCAAGGGCAAGAACACAAGCAATAGAAACCAAGGCTACTTGCCATCTTCAGAATCCAGTTCTCTCATCACACCAGAAAAGCAAGACTCTGATTTAAAAATCATATCTCATGATGATGATAGAGGACTTTAAGAAGGACATAAATAACTCCCTTAAAGAAATACAGGAGAACACAGCTAAGCAGGTAGAAGACTTTAAAGAGGTAACACAAAAATTCCTTAAAGAATTACAGGAAAACACAACCAAACAGATGAAGGAAGTGAACTAAACCATCCAGGATCTAAAAATGGAAATAGAAACAATAAAGAAATCACAGAGGGAGACAACCCTGGAAACCTAGGAAAGAGATCAGGAGTCATAGACACAAGCATCACCAACAGAATGCAAGAGATAGAAGAGAGAATCTCAGGGGCAGAAGACACCATAGATAACATTGACATAACAGTCAAAGGAAATGCAAAATGCAAAAAGCTTCTAACTCAAAACATCCAGGAAATCCAGGACACAATAAGAAGACCAAATCTAAGGATAATAGGTATACAAGAGAGTGAAGATTCCAAACTTAAAGGGCCAGTAAATATCTTCAACAAAACTATAGAAGAAAACTTCTCTAACCTAAAGAAAGAGATGCCCATAAACATACAAGAGGCCTACAGAACTCCAAATAGATTGGAGCAGAAAAGAAATTCCTCCTGTCACGTAATAGTCAAAACACCAAATGCACAAAAGAAAGAAAGAATATTAAAAGAAGTATGGCGAAAAGGTCAAGTAACATATAAAGGTAGACCTATTAGAATTACACCAGACTTCTCACCAAAGACTATGAATGCTAGAAGATGCTGGGCAGATTTTATACAGACCCTAAGAGAACACAAATGCCAGCCTAGGTTACTATGCCTAGCAAAACTCTCAATTACCATAGATGGAGAAACTAAGATATTCCATGACAAAAACAAATTTACACAATATCTTTCCATAAATCCAGCCCTATAAAGGATAATAGATGGAAAATGCCAACACAAGGAGGGAAACTACACCTTAGAAAAAGCAAGAAAGTAAACTTCTTTCAACAAACCCAAAAGAAGATAGCCACACAATCATAAAAATAACATCAAAAATAACAGGAAGTATTGCAGGAATTATAAAAAATGAATTCACCCCACAAACTTGCTTTCCCTCTGGGCCACATCCTGGTCGGCTCTTATTTTCTCCCAGCTATTAAAAACATCTCCCTCACTCTCCCAGCTATTAAAAACATCTCACTCACATGCAACTTTTTATACACCCCCACAATCATTTATCTAAATAGCACCTAAGACCAGTAAGTAAAACATGACTCTTAATGCCTTAATATCCAATCAGATTTATATAATAATAAAATCACAATTTATAAGATGCCAATATAATAATTTCTGAACCAAATAATAAAGACAATATTCTAATCCAATTAATCTATTTTGTAAAAATCTTTTCTTGGTCGTATAGCCTCGTGGGGTCAGACTTGTCCTCGTCTGTCTCCAGATTGATGCCCCTCCTCCTGCTCCTCTGACCTTTTTCCTCCTCCAACTCTAGCTCCACCTCTCTATTCCTGTCCAATCACAGGCCTGTCACTGCCCTAATGTGATTGGACAGAGAAAATGCTGCAGCAAGGAAGCAACAATCACTATTCCATATCTCTTAACATCAATGGACACAATTCCCCAATAAAAAGACATAGAATAACAGACTGGATATGGGCCCAGCATTTTGCTGCATAAAGGAAACCCATCTCAGTGTCAAAGACAGACACTGTCTTAGAGTAAAGGGCTAGAAAAAATTTTTCCAAGCAAATAGTCCCAAGAAACAAGCTGGAATTGTCATCCTAATATCAAATAAAATCAACTTTCAATGAAAAGTTATGAACAAGGATAAGGAAGGGCACTTCATACTCATCAAAGGAAAAATCTACCAAGAACTCTCAATTCTGAACATCAATGCTTCAAATGCAAGGGCACCCACATTCATAAAAGAAACTGTACTAAAAGCTCAAAGCATGCATTGCACCTCACACAATAATAGTGGGAGACTTCAACACCCCCACTCTCATCAATGGACAGATCATGGAAACACAAACTAAACAAAGACACATTGAAACTAACAGAAATTATGGACCAAATGGTTTTAACAGATATCTATAGAACATTTCATCCTAAAACAAAAGATTATACCTTCTTCTCAGCACCTCATGGTGCCTTCTTCAAGACTGACCAAATAATAGGTCACAAAAAAGGCTTCAAGAGATACAAGAAGATTGAAATAACTCCATACATCCTAACAGATCACCATTGAATAGTGCTGGTCTTCAATAACAACAAAAACAACAGAAAGCCCACATATACATGGAAGCTGAACAACACCCTACTCAATGATAACTTGGTCAAGGAAGAAATAAAGAAAGAAATTAAAGAGTTTAATGAAAATGAAGGCACAACATGCCCAAACTTATGGGACACTATGGAAGCAGTTCTAAGAGGAAAGCTCATAGCTCTGAGTGCCTCCAAAAAGAAACTGGAGAGAACATACAGTAGCAGCTTAACAACACACCTGAAAGCTCTAAAACAAAAAGAAGCAAATACACCCAAGAGGAGTAGATGGCAGGAAATAATCAAACTCAGGCCTGAAATCAACCAAATAGAAACAAAAAGAACTATATAAAGAATCAACAAAACCAGGAGCTGGTTCTTTGAGAAAATTAACAAGATAGATAGACCCATAGCCAGACTAACCAGAGGGCACAGCGGCATATTCAAATTAACAAAATCAGAAATGAAAAGGGAGGCATAGCATCAGAAACTGAGGAAATTCAAAAGATTACCAGATCCTACTACAAAAGCCTATACTCAACAAACCTGAAAAATCTGGATGAAATGGACAATTTTCTAGACAAATACCAGGTACCAAAGTTAAATTAGGATCAGATAAACTATCTAAACAGTCCCAAAACCCCTAAAGAAATAGAAGCATTCATTAAAAGTCTCCCAACCAAAAAAAGCCCAGGACCAGATGGGTTTAGTGCAGACTTCTATTAGACCTCCAGACCTAATACCAATACTCTTCAAACTATTCCACAAAATAGAAACAGAAGGAACACTACCCAATTCATTCTATGAAGCCACAGTTATGCTGTGTATTCTCCCTTGGATATGGAATGGTTTCTGTCTAATCAGGAACTTGTCATAATTTCCTTTTATAGAGGACTTCATAAGAGATTTCTTCTACTTAAATCATGTTTAATATTTCAAACAGATTTGAAAAACTGGGTGAGTACATATTACCTTTAGCTTCAGGAGATATCTAAGAGGCATTTAAGTTTTAGAAATTATTTTGATGACTTAGAAAATGTCCAATACTGAGTTGTATATTTTAAAATAAATTGTATTAGTTTAATAAAAATAAGCCGAGCAGTGGTGGCTCACACCTTTAATCCTAGCACTTGGGAGGCAGAGGCAGGCAGATTTCTGAGTTCGAGGTCAGCCTGGTCTACAGAGTGAGTTCCAGGACAGCCAGGACTACACAGAGAAACCCTGTCTTGAAAATTTATTTATTTATTTAAATTTATTTATTTAAAATAAATAAATAAATAACGACTTCATGAAATTCACAGGCAAATGGATGGAACTTGAGAATATCATTCTGAGTAAGATGACTTGGTCACAAAGGAATAAACATGGTATGTACTCACTGATAAGTGGATATTAGCCCAAAAGTTTGGAATACCCAAGATTCAATTCACCGACCATATGCAGCCTAAGAAAAAGGAAGACCAAAATGTCGATGCTTCAGTGCTTTTTTAGAAGAGTGAACAAAATACTCCCAGGAGGAAATATGGAGACAAAATGTGGAACAGAGACTGAGAAAAGGCCATCCAGAGACTGCTCCACCCAGGGATCCATCCATCCCATATACAACCAACAAACCCAGACATTATTGTGGATGCCCAGATGTGCTTGCTGATGGAAACCTGATATGGCTCTCTACTGAGAGGCTCTAGGAGAGCCTGACAAAGACAGAGGCAGAAGCTCTCAGCCAACCATTGGACTGAGCTCGAGGGCAATGGAGGAGATGGAAAAGGGACTGAAGGAGCTGAGAGGGATTGCAGTCCCATGGAGGGAGCAACAGTGTCAACAGGTCAGACCCCCCAGAGCTCCTGGAGACTGAACCAACAACCAAAAAATATGCATGGAGCAACCCATGGTGCTGGCCATATATATGGCAGAGGATGGCCTTGTTGGCCATCAGTAGAAGGAGAGGCCCTTGGGCCTGAGGGTATTCAATGTCCCAGTGTAGAGGATGGGAGTGGGTGGGTGGGGGGGAGCACCCTCATAGAGGTAGGAGGAGGTGGGGATAGTATAGGGTTTCCCAAAGGGGGAAACCTGGAAAGGGAAAAACATTTGAAATGTAAATAAAGAAAACATCCAATCAAAAAAATCAATTACCATTATTAAATAATATAAATAAATAAATGAATAAATAAATAAAAATACAACCAAAAACTGCAAAAAAAAAAAAAAAAAAAAAAAAAAAAAAAAAAGAAAAAGAAAAAAAGAAAATGTGAACACACTCCTCTGCAAAATAGTGAAATTTATCCTTCCTTCCTTCCTTTCTTCCCTTCATTCCCTTCCTTTCTTTACTTCCTCCCTTCCTTCTTTTAGGGTGAGGATTTAATCTACAGTCTCATGCCTGCTAGTAAGTGTTCTACTACAGAACTACATCCCCAGCTTCCTCATTTTTTCCCTGTCCTTTAATTATGGGTGCCACTTGGCTGTTGCTGCAGGCAAATTGAACTAAACAGAAAATGATCCAATGAATTTATACTTGAGGACTATAAAAAAAGTTGTCCTGAATAAGCACTGTCTAGCTATTAACACAATTTTAAAGCTACTGATGTTATGACCTAGTGAGATCAGATTTTGTTTTTATGAATCCTGCTACTTTTTGTTTGTGAGTATATGTGTGTTTATTCATGTAGAACAGAGGCAGATTTGAGTGTTATTCCTTGGACACTATCCACTTCTACATCTCCCCCTCCCTCTCCCCCTCCCCCCGCCTCCCTCTCTTTCTTCCTCTTCTTCCTCTTCTTCCTCTTCTTCCTCTTCTTCCTCTTCTTCTTCTTCTTCCTCCTCC
>NW_022196911.1:86101950-86145576 GCF_008632895.1 Mastomys coucha
CTTCTTCTTCTTCTTCTTCTTCTCCTGTCGTTGGCTTAGGATTCACCAAGCAGGCAGAGTATCTAGCCAGCAAGCCTCAGAGATCCACACCCTGTCTCTGTCTCCCCAATGCTGAAATTCAGAGACACAACACTTCCCCTGGGTTACCTTACATGAGAGTTCTGGGGCTCACAATCAGATCTACACACTTACAAGGCAAACACTTTAAAGACTAAAGTATCTTCCCAGCAATTGTGAGGCTTAATAGTAATGACAGGGCGTCATAAAGGAAGACTGGACTAGAGTGCCGTGCTGTGAACAGAGTAGCATGACCAGACCTGCTACTCAGGTGACAACTGGGCGACAGACTGACCATTGGTTTCCCTCCCCTTGCTTCACTTTCTGTCCATCACATGAGATGACCAGGCAGATAGTCTCAGGTTCCTTTCAACTCTCAGACTAGAAAAGCTACGTTAAGAGCTTAGTGGGAATTTCTCCCCTCTGTTCATGTGCCTATGAGTCAGATTGATATAATTATGATCTGTCTTCCGCAGGTCCTCCAGTCTCCAAGGATCTAACCATCAGTAACTGCAAGACATGTGGTGCTCTAATTTAGGCTAACTGTTAAATATCATCAGCACAACTAAGACCTTGGATGCATCTTAATTGTGCCCACAAATTGAGGGTGTGGTGTTAAATATAATCCAAAATATTTTCACTTAACTTTCAGATCCATGATACAGCGGATTCAAATTAGCATTTCAGGTTTACTCAAGTTGACTTCAGAGTCTGTGGCCCTTATTAAATGGTTTATTCTTAAAATATGTCTCCCTAGATAGAAAGGCCAAGGGCCTTGGGTTCAGTGGGACCCTTGACATTCTGAGGGCTGATTTACATAGAAACCTAGATACATTGAACAGAAGGGGCCTTGTGGTCTTTGACTGAGCCCCATCTTGTTGTCTACACATCTCCATTCTAGTCCTCCATGTCACAAGGACTGGGAACTTTGAGTCTATGTTATTTACACAACATCATTGCCTTGTCAATGACTTGTCAACTAACAGGTCAATGATGGGAACCCAGAAAGTGAATGAAGAAATCCAAGACTGTCTTTGGGATTTTACAAGCATGACCAAGGATGACTTTCAATATGGGTTCACTCATATGGAAACTACATAACATTGGGAATTAGGCAAGCACCTTTTCTTAGTGGCAGATGAGTGACAGTTACTTGCAGAGGGGGAAGAAACAAAAACAAACTATGGAGAGAAAGCCAATTCTCTGGTCTCCTGTGCCTTTCCTTTTCTCATCTGTTTGGGTCTGGCTGCTGTTCTGACAATCGCTTCTAGGACATTATAGTAACATCCTGGCTGGGCAGTGGTGATGCACACCTTTAATCCCAGCACTTGGGAGGCAGATGCAGGTAGATCTCTGTGAGTTCAAGGCCAGCATGTTCTACGGAGCTCATTCCAGGACAGCCAGGGCTACACAGATAACATTCTGTATCACTGTATTAACTTTGCCCTTCCGAGAATAATTTGAGCTGATTTCTACTGTCATTAAAAACAAACAAACAAGAACAAGAGCAAACTGTTTGCCATGCTGACCTCATTGAACCATATTAGAAACTATAACTGAGAGATAGCTTCAATAGCTTTTCCTCCTTTTCCTGTAGTAATATGTAGATGGACCCACTGTGGGGATGGTTTGTCATCAGCAAGTTTGAAATAACTGAGACATTTCATTTTGCTTTATTTGCCAGTCTCTAGTCTATAAACTGGTATCATTGTGACCACATTCTGTACACTTATGAGGCTCAAACAGAGGGTCACCACAGCAGAGATTGTTATCTCTGAGTGTATTCAGAGAGTGTCTGAATGTGTTCCTGAATGAGGCGTAGGTTGTTACACAATAATTACTCGCCTTCTGAAACAACCGCAACATGTTCTTAGGGACAGAAAATGAAATAACCACTCTCATACATTGGCTGCCATTTGCTGGCTGCCTCCAGATCGCTTCAGGGCCTATAACACTTTCTGAAAGCTGAAACACCTTTGGGGAAAGCAGGGGAACAGCTGTCACTCTAAATGGGGGCCAACTGACAAGTAGTGGTTTTGACTAGTGCCTCCCCTTTCGTGAAGTTCAACCTTTATTCTCCCCACGTCATCGAAGGTAAAGAAGAGCCCCTTTGAGCCCCGACAAATACAGCTCAGTGCAATAAGACCTTTGACAGCTGGACAGGTTAAGTCTTTTATGCCTCTGTTTCTTCAAGTATAAAATTGGGATGCTCATTTACCTCCCTCATAGGGTTGTTCGGGAGTCATTGATACCCAGAAGGTTATTAGAAGAGGGAGGCTTGGTTCACACAAGTACTCAACCATGGAAGCTGCTGCTAGGCTTTGCAGCATCCCTGAAGATGTGTAATCCCAGAAGCTCTCTATGGCTTCTTCCTACGTCTGATCTCCAATATATATTCTAGAGCTGAATATACGTAATGGGAAGCTATTCTATTCAACGCTACCAAAGTTAAATCACTAACGGAGACGACCTAAAGCAATATAGCGTTAAAAGGGATTGAGCTGATTAAAACTTACAGGAAACATCTGACTTACTTATTGATGGTGGCCAGTGCTCCTGCTACAAGAATAGCTCACTATGTAACTACTATACATCTGAATCTCTTAGCAATAGGGGAGAGTTCTGGAAATATATGGACATGGGAAATGAAAAAAAGACATAAGCATTTTCCAGCTGTCTCAGTTCTAATATCTCTGGCAGGTCAGACAAGCTACACATCGACATTTTGTACTCCAGAGAACTCTGAGCTGGAAAAGCAGCTGTATAAATGGGAGTCCAGAAGAATAGAAATCTAGAAAAATAGTAGCAGATGCCGTCTCTTTGGAACACCTGCAGGGAGCATCTGATTTGAAATGCTGTGCACTGAAAAGTAACACCCACCTGCGTCGACCCTTATGACGAACACCTACCTCATCCCGGGCGTCGACCCTTATGACGAACACCTACCTCATCCCGGACGGAGCTTAGAATAAAGGACTGTGTAAAATGTTAAAAGAAGTGAATGTCTCTAAACAATTAGGCAAAATGTAACTTGAATCAGCAAGCAATCCAGGCAAAAAAAAAAAAAATTATGTAAACAGGTAAGGAAAACCTGGGAGCTGCAAGAAAGCAGCTGTGCCGGCCGTACAACCAGAAAGCTATTTTATCCATGCGGTATAAAATGGCTGGTAAATGTTAAGTCAAGAGAACCTACTACTCAAGTTTAAGTTGCCATCTATGTGGCATTATTGTACCCCTACCACCACCACCCCCATTGCTGCTGTAAAAGAAGGGATAGCAGAAATCAAAAGTCATCTTTAGAAAATATTCTGCAGAATTGACAGTCATTAAAACACTACAAGGTTCCATAAGTGTGTTTTTCCGTGGAAGTTTCTTACATAGTTTTAAAATAAAGCTGAGGACCAGTGCATCCACACTATTTACACTTGAGTCCACAGGAATGCTTCACTCCCATCCTAAGGAGAATCACCTCTTCCTCATGGTGACAAAGAGCCACACGAATGCTATCCCCTCGTCTTCAACTGTCTTGCCATTGTCTACTGTGTTTAGCTCTTACTTGGGTCTTAGTCCAGAGTTCTGTGGTCTCTTCATGGATAATTATGGTTACATTCCATTTCTTAAACAGTTATGTCTACTACTGCCCCATGTTTATAAAAAACAGTGGTTGTATACTGATGGTTTATGGGAATAAAGAACAATCTATTCAAAGCAAAGTTAGGCTTCAAAGGGATATATATATATATATATATATATATATATATATATATATATATATATCTTTCCATTTCTTGGCATTTGTTTCTGTTAATGTGTTATCCAATATGTAGTATATGTACTTACATTCTCTTCTTACCAAAGCCAGACATTAAATAATAAGAAACCATTATTTCCACAGACCATAGAGAAGAGTAATGAGACTATAGAAAGAGCAATGAAGACAAATGGAGGCAGATGCATACACAAGCTAAACTAAACTGTGAGGCACGAAAGGATCGTGGCTGACGATACCTTAAAACATCCCCCAAAAGGAAGTTAGGAAGAACTTGTGGGCAACCAGAAAGGACGTGTGCAGAAGGTAGGTATGTGAACTACAAATATTGAGACACACAAACAACTGGAGCCTAAGCATGAAGCACAAGGAAGCTCCATCTTGAGAAATCAGCAGGGGACATGGGAAGGACAGACACTGTTGGGACCATGAAGAGCTCTTCATGGCAGATGTCTTACTAGTCTGTGAATGATGGAGATCCAACAGGGGTTAATAAACACATGAGTGACCAAGAAAGTCTGATGCCTTAGAAAGATGGTTGGAAAGAGAAATCTGTGAGTTACAGCAGATACAAACTATAGCTTAGCTCTCCTTGTGGAAACAAAGATCATCACTGTCAGTACTTGAATGCAATGTATCTTCTTTATTGTGTGTACCTGGCTACCTGACTCTAATGTTGTATTTGCCTTGCAAAAGAGGACTCAGGAGATAGCTCAATATACGACTCAATACAATATTCAAGAGCAACAGTTTCATATTGCCAAGCTGGAATAATTGACGACTTTGATCTCAGACACCCTTGGATCTCCACTGACAAGGGTAATCTCTGTTACCAGCCTTATATGAATTGTATCCATGGGCGTTTTGTCAAATCCTAGTGAAATTGGGTGATCCTGATTGGAGGGCGAATCGAAAAAGCACTGTTGGTTTCAGAGCTCTGGTTTCAGATAGAAGGTAGGCTATAACTTCAACCCCTCATCTCCAGAAAAGGAACCCCTAGAGTGTTACTGCCAATGCTCTCAGCTGGCTCAACGAGGTAGTTAATGGAGTCCAGACAAAGCAATAAATGAAGAAGACACATTTGTATAGAGTAGCTATGTCCACACAGGCTAATTTATTTAGCAGGAAAAGCATGTGAGTGGATATGCGTGTGCACATGTGTGCTCCTGTATGAAAAGACCAGCGCTTATCTTCAGGTATCTTCCTCAATATCCTCCATCTTATATTCTTAGATAGTGTCTCTCATTGAACTAAAAGCTCATTGATCGGTATAGCCTGGCTGGCCAGTAAGCTCCTGGCCAGGGATTCTGATTTCTCTGTCTTCCCAGCTCTGCATTTACAGGCACAAATTGCTGCACATGGTTTTTTTATTTACACGGATGATAGGAATCTGATTTGGGTCCTCATGCTTATGCGGCAAGAACTTTACCAAGTGAGCCATCTCTCCCATCAATCCAAAGTGCTTAAAAAAAACAATAAAAAGAGTTATGAGTTGTTGAGCAAATTAGAGGTGGGAGATGGCTTTTAAAAACTAACAGTAATCTGTTCAGTCTTGCCTTCCATGGGGATCTCGCGGTACAGCAGTCAGGAGAAGCCTGAAAAGGATGGCGATGCCTCACATGCTCTTTTTATCTTCAGACTAAATAACACCCGTGAGCAACCTCTCCCGAAGGCTTTCTCAACACAGGAGAGGAAATAGAGATGATACGAGAGTCAGAGTGGCTCCACCCAAGATGTTTGTGCCAGAAGAGGAATTCCACCTACATGTCTTATTCTTTGTCCAAAACTCGGATACAGTCCTTTGATGGCAAAGTCCATCGCCTCCCCCGCCCCCCGCCCCCAGCACCTCATCATAGAAAACCAAAACCAACAGAGCTACAGAGTTCAGACTCGGGAATAATCTCAACCACCTGTGATAACACGTCCATAATCATCAAGTGATGGGATTGATTTGTGAACACGCCAGTGTTAACAAACCCTCATCGCAGGTCTGCCGGGCCTGACCTGAGGCTGGGAATGAGGGCACAGTGGGTTATTACTGTCTGAGGCCTCCACAGTCCAGACAGCAAGGCACCCTAAAATAACAGGTAGTGCATGCTCTAGTCCCAGCTGTGCAAGGTTTCTGGGATTCAGAGGCTAGAAAGTTGAAACGGGAAGGGGACCATTTAGGATTCAGAACTGTGGCCAGGAGCTTTTCAGAGGATAAAAAGGACAACCGAGGCATGCTGGGAAACTGTGGTGACACAGGAGGGAGGGGCCAGTTTTCTGGGGCCAAGTGGGCATAGCCTAATTTCGCCAGCTCTACTGAGCCAAATATTTTCTTAGGATAGACCTAAGGTTTCCAAACCTGGGTTTGTATAGTTAGAATCCACCGGCTTATTTTGTTTCCTGACCATTTAAAAGAAAAAAAAAAAAAAGCTAAACGCCAAAATTCCCACTCAGAGGGCGCCCTCTCTTGGTAAAAGATCACACATAGCCTTCTCTCTAAAAAACCATTTTTTTCCTCTGTACACTAACAAACACACACACACACACACACACACACACCTCAGGATTAAAATCTAGTTTTAGCTTCGCATTATCTTAAAAAGCTAGCAGTTCTCCAGAGAGATCCCTTCCATGGGCAGTAGTAGAAGGAGATGACGGAGAAAATCACTCGGACTAGAATACAAGATCCCACAGGCTTCTGACCCGGAGCCTTTGAGCCTCTGTTTATGCGATTAGTGTGAGATGCACTAAAAAACCTAAGTCCCTGCTCTTCGGGATGGTCCCCGGCTTCTAAAATTTATGGCTTACCGTATCTTGGCTGACTATAAAGCGCTTGGTTACTCAGGCCATGTTTGCAGGAGTTGATGACTGACTCTAGCAGAGAATCTGCCCCAGGAGAAAAATATTGTTTCTGGCTGTGGCCGCTATAGTCTCCGATTTTCCACAGCGGCCAGAGATAATTGGCCCAAATGATTTCCCCTTTTCCTCCTTCTCACGATTTTCTCACAGTAAAAGGCCTGTTGGGAGATGGTAAATAAAACTGTGCCCGTACCCAGCAGAACTGTAGCTCGCTGCGGAGGTTGCACCCTCACGCCCATTCAAACCCGCAAAGCTTCTGAAGAACAGATAAAAGATGCTTTTTGAATACAGCAAGGGATTTTTGAGGACATCTTTCTGAACGGCTTCATACTTTTTCCAGCTTGCTGTGAAATGGGTTAAGTGTACTCAGGACTGGTCAGCTGATAAGAGGCCAGAAGTGAGCCTGCGGTGTGGTGGTTTCTTGGGGATTTGGAAATTCCCGCACGGATTATTCCAGCAAGTGCATGACACTAGAGAAGAAAAGTAGCTGCGCGTGGAGGGCACAAAGAGATTGGACCCGGTTGGCATCGGCTGGGGGTCATATCAGGAAAAGACAACTTACTGTTTCAGTTGCTACCCAAAACGTCATTGCTGACAGAAAGAACGGGGAAAAGAGAAACGTGCATTACCATCCAGAACCTGTTATTGTCGGTTTCCTGCTCTCAAAGGGAAGGAAAATCGGACCACAATGTTAAGGTTTACCCGGCTCGTGGTCTCCTCATGCCCTCTACTGGCCACGGTGGCACACTGCGGTTGCTTGCATGGAGATTCATGCCCTCTGTGTGAGGGCAGCCTAGGAGTCAATAAGTAAATGTTAATGTAAGAGAGAAAGGAAAATCCCAGGATGAAAAAGAGGGAAAGAGACAGGAAACGGGCTCATAGGGACAACACAAACCTGAGTCCACAGAGCTTCATATAGTGATGATATGAGGCCAAGAAATGTATAATAGAATACAGCCCTTAGTATTTGCAGGTAATAAAGTGGACTCAAATGAATAAGGGGGAGGGGAGAAAGGGAGAGAGGAAAAGAAAGCAGGTGGTGGTGGGGGGAACAGAAGAAGGGAGGGAGAATGAAAGGGAAGAAGGATGGCAGGGAGTGGGGAGAAAGGAAGGGAGGGAGGAGGAGGGAAGAAGGGAGGGAAAGAGGGAGGGAGGGAGGGAAGGAAACAGGATCTCTGAAGTAACTGGCCCAAAATGCATTTCTCTCCTGTCTGTCATCTGAATAGAAAGATATGAGTGTGTCTGTCATCTAAAAGATTTTATTGCATACAAATTCTCCAGATATGTTTTGAAGAAAAGCTAGCTACACATACTACATCTTGACTTCTGTGGAGTCACCAATTCCACATTGTTTTCAAAAAGAAAGCATTGGTTGTGGTGTGGGTCATTTAAAAAGCTCGGTGTCTCTAGATGAAGGAAATTGAAGCCTTCAGGCAGAAGCAAGGACCCCTGGTGTCCTTGTGTAGAAACTACTAATCCAGTTTGTATCATTTGATTGAAAGTATATCTGTGGCACAGACCATGGGTCACGATGGAACCTACGCTTGTCACAGTCCTCTAAACATGCAAAATGGAGGCTGCTGACAGGTGACTAGGAGATATTTGAAGCTGATACTCATATTGCTCAGCAAATGCTTGCTTCTCCATCCGGTGACTGAGCTTGCTGACTGACTTCTGGATCTCTTAACACTTGTTACAATATCCTAGTAAATGAAATTGTGATAGCAAACAGACCCCTTCAATCATTTTTTCCATTTACATCAAAGCACCAAGAAAATACTCTTCTTCCATATAGGTACCAGGGTTCCACGTCTTGTTTACCTAGTGGCTCCAGCCTACTATGAAGCCCATCCTGGGTCAGAGGAACAGATAGACCCCAAAACGGCATCATCTATCATATCCTTTGGCTACATCCTGGGCCACACCCAGCTCCAGAGGATGCTAAAAGTTGTGACATAGCTGTGTGCCTCATCTTGACAAACAATTAAATTCTTGTCCATGAATACCAAAGCTTCTAGTCACACACTATTTCTCATTAGCTGAAATCCTTTATTCATATATAATCCTTATTATATTAGTGTCTGCCACACCACTTCAAATCCACAGCCCTAACATTTATGAATCATGCTGCTTCAAACAAACTGCCAACCTGCCACAGCTACATTCCCTTCCACTCATACGGTGGATGATAACAGAACTTAAGGTAACATAAAGATAATGTGAACTAACATAGATAATACATTCAACAAAATGCCAACTGATAACATGACCTTGGACTAACTTGCCTTTTTCTTTTGCCAAATCAAAGGAGTTGTTTAAATTTCTGTTAGTTTTGCATTGTGCTTAAAGCATCATTGTCAGTAGCTCTTTCACCCGCCTCCTCAGATGACTAAGTCTGTTGTGATGAGGTAACATGAGCAGAGCAGAGCATAAGACTGCCTGGCTCCGGTGTGGCTTGGTGATAGAGAGCTTGTCTAGCATTCTTGAGTCCCTGGGTTCCACCTTCAGCATTCCAAAGAGCAGGAGGAGGGGAGGGAGCAATGCAGGGGAGCTGGGGGGGAGAGAAAGAATATGCAAATATAAATTAAGTCATCAAAAGAACAATTTTAATTGAAAAAAGCAGAGTGGATGTAGAAGCTCACACCCATAATCAAAACACAGTAGGACTGCTACAGGTTCAAGGTCAAGCCAGGGCTACCTAGGGAGAGTAACTTGGGCTACAAAGTAAGATTTTTGTCTCAAAATAAAAACCATAACAAAATGAAAGGAGGAAGAAAGAGGAAGAAGAAAGAAGGGGAGAGAAAAAGGAAAACAAATGATTATTCCCAAATTAGCCATGCAGGCAACAGAATAACATGTAGAAGATACAGAATTGGGAGCATAAGGGTGAGAACGGGCATAAAAAACACTACCCAAGCATTAGTCACAATGAAAAGTCAAATCAAGTAACTGGGAGAAAGCCAAGGAAAAGTCCAGAGACTTTGATGATAACACTTTCTCTATATAGTCTTGAATAGCGACATGTAACCCTAGAGAGGTGACTTGGTGCTGGCCAACGACCATGCTAAGAGCTCATTAGCCAATGACTATATGCCAAGGGAAGTAGAACGCAAGGGCCACAGGCACAGGCTCCCTATTCAAACCTTGGCTCTGGCATGTAAAATCCCGTGACCTCAGCCACGTTCCCAGCCTCTGTGCCTCAGTTTCTTCATCAGAAAATGAATGACAACATTTCACAGAGTAGAGAGGGTTGGACTACCTAAGGCACGCAGAGCAGTTAGAGGACCTGGTGTGTATAGCAAGCCTTCTGCTCTCATACTATTCAATGACAACACCAGGTATCCTGTTTCTTAGGCCGGTTCTCACTGTAACAGCCCCCAGCTGTTAGCATAGCTGATTTCTGTGATGGAGGCATCTCCAGGCCATAAAACTCAGCATATAGATGGCACCATCTGCCGCAAAAAAAACCAAAGACCCAATCTATCCAAGCCCATAGTTCTGGGAGAGTCTCTAAATGTATTAATCGTGCTTTTTTGGGGGCTTCTGTGGTTCTGCTTATGGCTAAGTGTTCTTGATAACTGAGCATGGATTTTGCACTTAAAAGCCCACTCTGAGAAAAGCTTGGTGCTACCCTGGGATCTTGAATGCCCAGCATAATCCCTAGCCAGCTAATAAAGACTTTCTATTGGCTTAACAGTCTTTCCTGGTGGCTACCCCATGACACTCACTATGTCAGGATTGAAGTTCTTGTGTCTTTCCACCACAGCTCTGAGCAGTAGAATCTCTCTCCCACCTGGTAATAATAATAAAGCACCCGGAACCACAGGCCCTGAGGATAGTTAAAGAGCTTCACCCCCCCCTCCTTCTGGATCCAGACACTTTGGGAGCTGTCCTGGCTGGTTTTGTGTGTCAACTTGACACACGCTGGAGTTATCACAGAGAAAGGAGCCTCCCTGGAGGAAATGCCTCCATGAGATCCAGCTGTAAGGCATTTTCTCAATTAGTGATCAAGGGTGGGAGGGCCCATTGTGGGTGGTGCCATTCCTGGGCTGGTAGTCCTGAGTTCTGTAAGAAAGCAAGCTGAGTCGGGCAGTAGTGATGCACACCTTTAATCCCAGCACTTGGGAGGCAGAGGCATGCAGATTTCTGAGTTCAAGGCCAGCCTGATCTACAGAGTTCCAGGACAGCCAGGGCTACACAGAAAAACCCTGTCTTGAAAAACCAAAAGAAAAAAAAAAAAAAAAAAAAAAAAAAAAAAAAAAAAACAAGCTGAGCAATCCAGGGGAAACAAGCCAGTAAAGAACATCCCTCCATGGCCTCTGCATCAGCTCCTGCTTCCTGACCTGCTTGAGTTCCAGTTCTGACTTCCTTTGGTGATGAACAGCAACGTGGAAGTATAAGCTGAATAAACCCTTTCCTCCCCAACTTGCTTCTTGGTCAAGATGTTTTATGCACAGGAATAGAAACCCTGACTCAGACAGAAACACAACTCAAATAGCACTTCTCCCTGAAAGCTAGTACACGGTCTCCTAGGACTGGCATTAGAAAGCACAGGACAGAACACCTTCAATAAAAGCAATGTATTTCTCATGTTCTGGAATCCAAGACAAGAAGCCTGCTGGTTTGGTCTCTTCTGAGGCTCCTTTCCTTCACTTAAGGATGGTCACTCACATGTGTCCTCATGTGGCCTTTAATACTATGTGTTTACACCCCTGTTTCTCCTGTGTGTCTTCATTTCCTTTTACTATAATGACAGTAAATTGGAGTCAGGCCACTCTGAGTGAGAACTGGGAATCAGTCACCTCTTTACAGGGACAAGTTCCAAACACAGTCACATTCTGAGCTGCTATGGTTAGAGCATCGACATAGACTTTTAAAAAAAAAAGAAAAAGAAAAAAAGAAAAAAAAAAGACTTTAGTTTACAACATATATAATATTAATCCAGACAGGTTTTCTTTATTATAATATTTTTTTCTAAATTTGTTGTTGTTGTTGTTTTTGTTTTGAGACAGGGTTTCTCTGTGTAGCCCTGGCTGTCCTGGAACTCACTCTGTAGACCAGGCTGGCCTCGAACTCAGAAATCCGCCTGCCTCTGTCTCCCAAGTGCTGGGATTAAAGGTGTGCGCCACCACTGCCTGGCTCTAGTTTTGTTTTGTTTTTGTTGTTGTTGTTTTGTTTTGTTTTGTTTTTTTAATCAAGAAAACTTCATTTGATCTGAAGATGTACATCAACTGGTAGAATGTTTGCCTAGTATACATGAAGCCCTGGGTTCAATTCTCGGCAGTAAAACTGGTCATGGTGCCATAATCTTGCAATTATAGCCCTTGGAAGGTAAGCACAAGAGAATCAGAGTTCAAGGTCATCCATGGCACAGGCACAGAGCAAGTTTAAGGTCTTAAAAAAAAACAACAAAACAATAACTGTTCTTCTCCCCCATCAAACAAGAATACCTAGTAATTAACAAGACACACCTTTGGGTATATCCTTGATGGCCTTTTCATCAAGGATAAAGTGAGGAGACAGAAGATTGTCCTCAGTGAGTGAGAGCAGTGCCATCTCAGTGGCTGATGTCACACACTGATAAACAGGGGAGGCAGAAAGATGACAGAGAACGGACAAGCTCCCTTTATCTGCTCCCTCATCCACTGAAACATGAGCATGCAGCCTCACCCCACCTCCATAGAGTCACTGTCTACCAAGCCTTCTCTGCCATGATGAACTTTGACCCCTCAAACTGTGAGCCAAAAGCATTCTGCACCCCCCCCCAAGTTGCCTTTGTCAGATACATGGCCTCAGAAAAGTAAAATATCACCTTTATCTCATGACGAGCTGAGACTTTAAGAAAAGCAAGATGGATTTTTGTAAATGATGCATTTATCCTGTCCTCAAATAGGCATTCAGGGTTTACAATCATACAAAATGCTCTGTTCTGGGATAGCTCCCTGCACCACCTTACTCTTAGCAATTAAAAAGTCCTAGAGCAGACAAATATTAACAGCACATGGAGTGTTGCCGACAAAGGGCTATGGTGCTAACCAAGAAAGGGAGTAGAAGGAGCAAAAGTCCTTACTTATAAAAGTCTTGGAAAATCTAGTAGTCTTCTCTCACCAATGGCTCAAAGGAAGCCAGAGAACGGGCTATACAAAGAAACAGTCACAGAAAGAACAGAACTTACTAAGACCGTAAGGTGGGAGGGACCACAAGAATGCAAGGAATACTAGGACACTGGGATAGACTGAGTAAAAGGGGTCAGCGCTTGGGGATGACAAGAGAGAAACAGCCAGACCTACTTGTTCAGGGTCTTAGTGCCCTTGTGGGAGAATGTTGGCTTTGACTGAGGTAATGTGAGAAGCCACTTTAAGGTTTTGAGCAGAAGAACAATATGGTCGGGGCTTTTAGAGGCTCATTCAAGGTTACTGTGGTGGAAGGGGGCAGTGTGAGAGTTGAGCAGATTGTCTACTCGCGGTAGTTAGTTAGGCTGGAAGTACCAGAGGCCTGGCACAACCCTGAAGCAGGAAGATGGTAGGAGAGGTTTGGAGTGTTAGGGTATTTTGAGTGCGGAGCCATTGGGATTCTGTTTCTCCATATGGCATTTGTGCCTGCCTCTGGGTTGCCTTCGGCATCCTGGCAATTAGCACTGTCAAAATCTCAGCTACATCTGAGCATTCTCTATATCTCGGAGCCAAGCATACATCTCAAATCCGGGCGTGTCTTCCCAAGACCAATCTACAGATCCAAATAAATGAACATTGGCATTACATAAACCCTACTTGGGAAATGGGATGAGGATAACGAAGGCGTCTCTAACCATCCGTACCCTAATCACAGGTTATAAAAAGTCCAAAGGCAAAAGGAAGACAGAATGCCTCCAGATGGCCTGCGACTCAGATAAGGAAATACAGAGCATCATTATGGGTGTGAAGGATTCCTATCCAGAGAGGAGAAAGAAGGCAGAAAAACAGACCTGAGGAGGGATAATAACCTGCTGTCCCTAAAACCGGGGGCTTTCACGGTTCAATTGTTCACTGATTTGGTTTTTGGAACGGCTTCTCGTTAGTACTTTCCAAAGCAATATACAAAATCAGGCTCTCTTGGATCTGATGGTAGGAGAAATTGGTTTCATTTCCATGTCTCTTATTTTAGACGGTGCCTACAGCCCAGCTCTTTGCTTCTTTGATTTTGGTTTACGCATTCTGAGACTTTTAAATCAAGTTTAACTCTTATTGGGATGTATCCAAGAGTAATAGCACCTGCCACCAAGGCTGACTACTAGAGCTTGAGTCACACGAGCTAGGAGGAGAGAACCCACTCTCGAATGCCATCCCATGACTTCCACACAGGTCCTGAGGCATGTGTGCTTCTACACGCATTCTCCAAACAAGTAAGTAAAATGTTTACATGATAAACATTATTATAACTATCTATTATTATTAACATTAGCATTAGCATTTTTATGGAAAACTGACCATCCTGTGGTCATTGATTCCACCCAAATCATAGAAAATGGAAGCTCACATTTCTGCTTTTCTTTATACAGTAGGCTGAAAGGCTCCCTCCCAGAAGGTAGACACATTCTAATTCCTGGAACCCATGCATGTTACCCATGCAGACACTGTTAAACCCAGGCTCTTGAGACTGGACCATCTGGGTGAGCTAAAACTGCCAACACGTGCAGACTTTACACAGAGAAAACAAGACAATGAGAAAATGGAGTCTGTATTTGAAATGCTGGCCTCAAAGTGATAAGTCACAGACCATGAGAACAGGAGAGCCAGACACGAGAGAGGGTGAACCTATAGTCCCAACACTCTGGATATGGAGGCAGGAGGATTTAGCTCAAGACCTCTGCTTTAGCCGGCTGGTGGTGACACATGCCTTTAATCCCAGCACTTGGGAGGCAGAGGCAGGTGGATTTCTGAGTTCGAGGCCAGCCTGGTCTACAGAGTGAGTTCCAGGACAGCCAGAGCTGCTTTAGCTACTTCATGAGTCTGAAGCTAGCCTAAGCTACATAAGATCCTCTTAAAATATAATAATAATAATAATAATAATAATAATAATAATAATAATAATAATAGTACCTAAGGAATAGACAGTGGGAAGGATGGGGAGGCAGGGAGGGAATGGAAAGGACCTGACCCTCTCCCAGCGTGCTAGATCAAGCACAAACTTGCCAATACCTTGACTGGTGGCCAGTGGTATTAATTTTGAACTTCAGACATCTAGTACCATGAGAGCATATCTGAGTTCTAACAGTAAAGCTTGTGTTCACTTGTTACAGCAGTCACAGGAAGCCGGCACGTCCACACGTGCCATAGTTCGCTCATTCAGCAGCCAAACGCATTACCCCAAACTATTGCTTTTAAACAGTTTCTCTTTTCTCCATCAAATCCTGAGATGATATGCTACTAATGGACACAGGACCACAGCTCTCTGCCAAATACCTCTTACGGCCCTTAGCCACCCTCTGTCCCTGATGATGTGTGTTAGTCTTCAGTTCAGTTGGTTCTCTTTATTCTTACTTCTTCAACCCACTTGGAAATTTGAAACTTCATCATACAAACCACTGACTAGCTCAGCTCCAAAGAGGCGTCCTTTGTCCCACCTTAGCCATGCACCTTACCCATGCTCTCACTCTTGTCACTATGAAGAACTCCAAATTCTCTTCCGACACTGCCTAGCTCCAGCTACTCTGATATTGACAGGACACTAACTGTCACTCCTCCCAGCTCTCTCCTGGCCACACAGGAACCATCCATTGTGTTAACTCCACCATTTATCACACTTTCCAGACTCACACAACACACACATACACATACATACACACCCTCCCCACCCGTTCAGCTTGAAGGCTTTGATCTAGTGTCAGAACTATTCCTATCGCAACATTTTCTATCGATGCCCCCCACTCTCTGTTCTCCTCACCTGATGAGACTTCCAATCTGCTTAACAAACCATCTGCCTACATTGAGCTAATGCATCTTGGTAAATTCTCAGAGGCACGGCAGAACTGAATAGCTGGCTGACTTCTGTTGAATGCCATTGATCGCTAATTAGGAAAATGCCATACAGCCCAGTCTTCTGCAGGCATTTTCTCAGTTCAGATTTCCTTCTCTCTGATGACCCTGGCCTGTGTCAAGTTGACATAAAACTATCCAGCACATTATAGAAGTGTGGCCCCACTCCTGATGGGGATCCATTCTTTCACACTTATTCTGAATCCCATCTTTGCCCAAGGATGTTTCTACTATGAGTTTTCCTTTGTCCTTTTCTATTGGTTTGTTCCCATGGACCCACATGCATGCTTTGCTGTAATTCATCTAAGAACCAAACAGGATCCCATGTTTTGAAATCCCTCACAGCTGAAAATCTCCAGTTATCTATAATCCACATCTACTGCCTCAACTGCCTGTTTTAAGTTCTTTTGTCAATTTATTTTAGAGAATTCCCACCCTCACTCCTTCCCTCCTCTGAAAAACTCTTCAGTTTTTATGAAGACCGTAAAAACTACCGGTTCTCTAGTGTCATTACCCAACCACTTAGCATCGTTTACATTTTTTTAATGACATGCGTCTTGTGTTGGGGCCCAGTCCATAAAGGTCATAGGACAACTCGTGCATGTTGGTTTTCTCCTTCTACCCTGAGGATCCTAGACACTAAACTCAGGTTGTGCCTGGGGACAAATACGTTTACACACAGTGCCACCTCACCAACCTATCGTTTAGTGAGTTGTAACCTAGTGATTCCGTACCATTGTTAATTAGAGCCTACTCTCCCTTCATTTTCATGGTGCTGTGTTCTGGGATTCCTCTTACCTCACTGGTCTCTCCACTTCCTCGTTGTTTACTGACTCGTCCTCTCTCTCGGGCCTTCCAATGAGGCCTCTCCTCCAGTTCTGCAATGGTGCAGAGTGCTACATCTTGATGACTCTGAAGTCTGTGTTTTTGGCACCGAGCTTTCCCCTAGGATCCGTGCTCAATGTCTAGATATCTCTTCTGCATCTCAAACTTAACTCATCCTAAGGAGATCTCTTGATACACCCGATCCCTTTTCCACTCCCACTCCCAACTTGTGTACCTGCCGCTATATGAGGATGTCTGATCTCCTGGACTTGGAGTTATAAGCCACCATGTGGGTGCTGAGAATCCTGGTCCTCTTAGGAAAGCAGATGGTACCCTTAGCCACTGAGCCACTCTACAGCTCACTCTATGAGACCCCTGTAGACCAGTTATAGGGGCTCTTGGTAGAATTACATATCCTTTTCTATCCCATCTCTCAATTTTGCCAACCCAGTCTCATCTTGGAGTCTTGAAAACTCTTGGCTATGGTCCTTATATCCTCTGGGCATATATTCCATTGTTAGTGTCCCTGGTCTCTTCCATTAACCCCTCTCTCAGTGACTGTACTTTTACTATTCAGAACATTGCTGCTCCATGTCACGTGCAAGGTGAGAATGGGGTGAGAGAAAGAGAGGCATCTTCATGAACCCACCAGCCTCCCATTACCTGGAACAAAGCCCAGCCTTTCTTTGTATTGGAATGCCCAACTGAGTGATTCTAGACTTTCTCTGGATATGTGATGGGTTGGGGTCGGGCACAGGTTAACATCTAAATACTTGTCACCTCTTGGGACCCCCCCTTTAAAATCTCCTTGACTTAAAAGTAGGAAAGATGCTTAATCCTTCAGTCTTCTTGTCTTGTATTTTGAGGGCTTAGTGTTATTAGTCTCTTGCTGCACAACACTGGTATTTTTAAATTTTAAAAGAAGCCCTTGTTCTGCCTGCAGTGCCTAATTCTTGTTTTATGGATGTTGGCATAGATGTCTGAAATGTACAAAGGAATTCAAGAATGATTGATTTGGCTCTTCAAGGCTGAATATCTCCCAAGAGTTGCCACCTTTAGAAATCCTGGATGATAAAGGGAAAAGGAATTCTTGAGAAGGGGAGAAGAGTCACACGGCCCTAGCCTCTTTTAAAAACACTTTCCCCTGCAATTGTTGTTCACCATCATTTTTATAGGCCTTGTTATTTTTTTCTGTGTCTTCTGAGGAACTTCACCATAGAGTTATAAAAGGCTGCATGAGTGCTGCCAACGGGAAGCTATTTAAAACGGAAGGTCTCTATCTTTTATGGAAGTAAATTCAGCATACAAGCATTTTCTTTCATCTCTCTTGCTTTGTTCTGCAGCCATATCTGAGAAAAGGGAGCCAGGAGCTCAGTGCAGTACCAGGAGGAGCAGCAAGTCTTAAAGTAAAGCTGAGGAGGACCCTCCAAAAGCTGGTAAGCCACAGTTTTCTTTGAGTCACATCGGATATCATCTATAGAATAAATATGTAGTCTGTTCATTCCCTGGGGGTGTTACTTTTTTAAAAAAGGACACACCCCCCCAAAAAGATGACTTAAAGCAAAGATATTAATCCCTCAATTGTGGAGACGGGACGTCAGAAGTCAAGAGGCAGCAGAGCTGCTTCGTTCAGAAGGTTCAGAGGGAAGATCTGTCTCCTGACTCTTCTAGTTTTGATAACAGCTGGCAATCGTAGATGCGCCCTGAATTATGCATTCCCACCTCTGCCCCCATCTCTACATCCCATTTCTGTCTCTGAGTGTTTCTTTGTCCTTCTACTATGCTACTAAGGATACCAGTGTCAGATTCAGGCTGTCTTATCTAGCAGGACCTCAACTAAGTATACCTTGTTTCCAAATGAGGCTACATTGTGAGATTCCAGGTAGGTGTGAATTTGGGGAGGGGATACAATTCAACCCAGTGAAGAGAGAGGACTATGACATGATTCAGTGGTAAAATGTAGTAGCAGTTCTCCAGAGGCTGCCAGGGGACCACATGGGCATTTACAGGGATAAAGAGTTGGAAGATGGTCACATCTTCAGTGAGATCCTTTTGAGAATCCAGATGAGTGACATTGTTTGGCGCTGCCATTATTGTACTAGTGGCTACAGCACAGATCCTTAATCTGTAGGTGGAGTCCCTTTTGAGGGGGCAAGTGACCCTTGCATAGGTTCACCTAAGACCATTGAATAATATATGTTTGCCTTATGATTCATAGCTAGCAATATAACAGTTATGAAGTAGCAATGAAAGTAATGTTTATGGCTGGGGGTCACCACACCATGAGGAACTGTATGAAAGGGCCGCAGCATTAGGAAGGCTGAGAATCACTGGTCTCCAGAGTGTGCCCTTTGATTTTTCCACTCAGGTTAGAAATGCCAGCACAAAAGCTCTAGACTAAGATTCACAAAGTCCTTCCTTGAGAAGGGCCTGGCAGGTGGTCCATCCAACACCCTCCAAGGAATGGCTCCACATCCACAAACATGTGGGCAGCACAAGTTGGACTAGTGTGCTACTCTTTTGATGAGGACATGAAGTTCAAAGATATTGAGGGGTGGAAGATGGGTCTGGAAGGAGCAAGGGAGAAGAGGCAATTGAATATAATCCTAAAAGTTCACTCATGAATACAGTTCTCAAACAATTCACAAAAATTTTATATGGAGAGTGAATTTTCTTGAATGGTGTGGCACGTAGTATGTCAACCACACCCCAGAGCAGGTCCCACACTCAAGAGTAGTGGTACAACCCAAAGGGACTTGATGAGACATAGAGGGAGGGAAGGCAGGAAGGAGAGAGAGAGGGAGAGAAGAGTACAAAGTTGGTTGGGGGTGATTTGGGAGGAGTTGAGGGAGTGGTAGATATGAACAAAATAGATTTATGAAATTCTCAAATAATTAATAAAACATTATTTTTAAAAGATTCTATATGATAATATGATAATACAATAAAGAATAACACACACATATATATATATATATATATATATATATATATATATATATAATATGTACACATATATTTTAAAACTCACCTTACAGTGGAAGATGTAGCTCAGAGGCCAGAGTATTTGCCTAGTACGCACAAGGCCATGGATTCAAACACCAACACATCCAAAAAAAGACAAAAAGAAAGAAAGAAAAGAAATGAAAGAACTTTTATAGTCTTCCTTTTGCCGTTTACTGTTTGGCCTGAAAACATCACTTTGTTGAACCTAAATGTCCTTGTCTTACTTATATTTCTATTGTAGTGAAGAGACACCATGACCATGGCAACTCTTATAAAGGATAACATTTAATTGGGACTGTATTAAAGTTTCAGAGGTTCAGTCCATTATTGTCATAGCAAAAAGCATGGTGGCATGTGGGCAGACATGGTGCTGGAGAAGGAGCTGAGGGTTCTACATATTGATCTGAAGGCAGCAGGAAATGAACTGGCTGAGACCTCGAAGTTCACCCCCATGGTGACACACTTCCTCCAACAGGGCCACACCTATTCCAACAAGGCCATACCTACTCCAACAAGGTCACACTTCCTAATAGCACCATTTCCTATGGGACAAGTAATCAAATACATGAGTCTATGTGGGCCATTCCTATTCAAACCACCAAAGTCTTCAACTAAAAAAAATAATGACTCCCATAATTTTTGTAGGTTTATGATATTTTTGCCTCTGACATTTAAAAAAAATTAACCTTGTACTTCTGGGACATTGTATCTTATAAAGGACATAAGGAACTCTGTAGGCACTACCAGGAATAAGTTCCCATCCATGATATTTAAAATACAAAAATTTACTTTGGTATTTTAAACATCAGACTCTGGTTACCTTGAAATACAATCATGTTGCAATATTGTAGAGTGCATATTTTTCAAGAAATGTTCTTGGTACACAGTAAAAATGGACTTCAGTACAAATATATGTGAATACAAGTGAGAACTGATGGAGTACCTATCTTACGCATTCTAAATGTCTCCCTCCCCAGCATAGAGTATCTATAGAGATATTTGATCCCTATTTTAGGCAGTATGGAGAGATGAGGGAAGAAAAAGGAGTGGGGGAGGAGGGAGAGGGAGAGGAAGAGAAGAAAATTGGGAAATAAAATGCTGCCCCTTCTCTAAGCTTCAGTTTCCCTAAATTCAGAAAATACGTCTCAAATAGTGGGACTAAGGTTTGCCTCATCCCCCTGAGCTCTGCAACACTTCATGTGTGCCAGCTCTGCAACACTTCATGTGTGCCAGTTACACAAATCAAACTCAAAGCTCCCGAGCATCTGCCAGCATGGTAAGTGTGCAGTTAATGTTTGCAATGAATGAAGGAACTCGTACATCCTGACCACCCCTAAGGGTTGTTTGGAAACTCAGTGGCTTGTTACTAGTATTTACAGTCCCTTTTTCTGCCAGCCACCATCCTTGACCTATTGCCAAGTTGGTTTTTCGTTATTCAGTAACCACTAGATGGCACAAAAGGAAAAGGCTTCAGACAATGAAAGAAGACAAGCCCATAGAACAAGGTGGCCACAAGGAAGGAAGAGGAGAAGGAGGAGGAGAAGGAGGAAGAGAAGGAGAAGGAGGAGGAGGAGGAGGAGGTGGAGGAGGAGGAGGAGGAGGAGGAGGAGGAGGAGGAGGAGAAAAGCAGGCATCTCAGTATTGATTAGGTAAAAGAGATAGGCTTCATTTTACCCCGGACATTATAAGAAGCAGACCTACGAGGAAAAGGCTGGTCACAGAATGAATTTTAAGCAGAGACAGAGCAGTCACACAACAATAAGAACAGGAACAAAACTCTATGCTGATGGTACTAAAAACCTGAGGCCAAGAGCAGTAATCAATAATCTTAATCCAAATATTAATAGGACAGCAAGAGAAAAGCCTGTACAATTGCATTGATGAATGAAGAGAAGCCAGGCCAGATTTACCATGTGACTCTGGGTTATCACTAAAGGAACCTGGAACCGATGGGGCAACCCCCCTTACCAAGAGCAAAGTAGCCATGCATACTTTGATTTAATATGGACCATAGTACAAGGAGTCCTCATTCACACTCAGTTTTCATAATTGTTTATGCATCTGTTTAAAGTTGTCAACGTGCTCCATATTGTTCTGTGGAGACAGCAGGGCCTTGGAGGTGCAAGTTCATTAGAGAAGTTAAGAAACTAGAGTTCTGTGTAGGCAAAGAAGGTGAGGGTCTGGTGTAGACTGAAGCCTTTTAAAGCCTGGCCACAACCAGGGACATTGAGGGTGATTGGCAGACACAAGACAATCCCACTTACTGGGGTCCTGTGCTCACCCAGAAACTTCCTGATTGCGAATGGATTTTCCTATAGATCTGCTTTCAGGAGGAAGGCAAGGCATGGTCCTTCCACAGTGAGCCACAGGAGCTCAATATATTGACATTCTATTTATAACACCTGTCTCCTAGGAGCTTAGTAAACAGGCAGTGTTGCCAGGAAAAGGATTTCCTCTTGACAAAATTAATTCTCTGAATCTATCGAACAGTCGTTGAACTGTGTATTGAACACATCCTGGGTTATCTCTTGGCTGATATTCAAGGTCCATTCGAACAATTCTCTCACCTTCTGCTTTCTTATTCTTCCATCCAAACACTAACCAGACCCAACCTGGCTTGGCTTCTAAGACTAGATGAGACTGGGCCCATTCAACGCAATACGACCTGCCGGGGACCAGGATTTCTTTCGGGGGTCCCTTGTTCCACGGGACTAGGGATTCTGGCCAGGTGGGCACGGGATTCGGCTTTTGACAAACAGACTAGACACGAGAGGTGTAAGGTCTGAGTGTATTTCTTTAAAAATGACATGAGGCTTTTACAATCATTGTAAAAGAGAAATGAAAAATCTGGCAGCTCAACAGTTGAGGTACCTCTGAGGCTATCTGAAACATACTGGGTCTAAAACAGTAGCAATCTCCTCTGAACTGGTACTGCATCCCCCGGGGCCCAAGTGCTCTGGGCCCGGGGGACTGCGAGAGATACATGAATCTGAGTCCTAGCCCATCTAAGTTCTAGTGCTAGTCCTGTATGTGAGTCCAAGTCCTTCTTCCCCCAGTCCTAGTGCTAGACTGAAGTCACATAGGCAAAAACGACCCCCACACACCAACGTCACCTGACTTCTAAAAGCCAGGTGTAGATAACTCCTCCTCAGTTCGTTGCTATGGTTACAGACTGGTTAGGCCTAGGTAAGCTCTTCAACTATGCTGCCTTTCTGGGCCAGGGAGGTTAGCCCCAGGGAACACCTGTTAAGCTAGTTCCTAGGAGTGATTCAGTTGCAAATCTAATATGGCCTGCCTATGTTGACTAAGAATGAGGATTTCACCAGATCTTGTCCTGGGATAGTTCGCTCATTCTGTAAGCTTTAATGCCCTACCCACAATCCTAGTGCTGGAGGCTAATAGTTTGAATGGCTAAACATTCTAAGCCAGGGTTTGACTAGGAAGTTGGAACATTGGTGAAGGTCAGAAAGCAATGTCCGAATTTACTTTTGCTAGCTGTTAAAGAAATGATATATTGGTGAGTTCCTAGCACACTAGTACGAGGACATATCTGGGCCACCTCTGAGTTTGGGGTGCCAGGCGACAATGCGGAGGCAGGAGACTGACTTTCCTTGAAGTTTACGCCTCAAATACCACCGCCACGCAAAGTGTGCGTGGCAACGACCATAGACCTCGTTTTCATATTTTATGCCGAAGACTCCAAATACCTACATAGCAAAATTATCCATGAAGAGTCCTATTAATGCGGACTAATACAGAAGTATAGGCTTATATCCACCCATTGGACTGAGCAGAGGGTCCTCAATGAAGAAAGAGAAAGGACCCAAGGAGCTGAAGGGGTTTGCAGCCCCATAGGAAGAACAACAATATGATCTAAGCAGTATCCCCAGAACTCCCAGGGACTAAACCACCAACCAAAGAGTACACATGGGGGGACTCAGGGCTCCATCTGCAGATGTTGCAGAGGATGGCCTAGTTGGTCATCAATGGGAGGAAAGGCCCTTGGTCCTGTGAAGGCTCTATGCCCCAGTGTAGGGGAATGCTAGGGCCAGGAAGAGGGAAAGGGTGGGTTGGTGAGCGGGGTGAGGGGGTAGAGAATAGGATTTTTTTTTCAGAGGGGAAACCAAGAAAGGGGAGAACATTTGAAATGTAAATAAAAGAAAATATCTAATAAAAAAATCAAGTCTCAAAGATCTTCGCTAGATCAACCTGGATATGCTATAGGCATCTACTTTAATAAGAAGCTCAATGGAGTCCAAAAAAGGATGGTCCCAAACATATAGCACGTGAGAAGCACTCATCCTGAGTCCAGGACCACAAAGTCAGAGGATATTTTATTTGGAAAAGATCTCCTGGAACTCACTCTGTAGAGCAGGCTGGCCTCTAACTCAGAAATCCGCCTACATCTGCCTCTGCCTCCCAAGTGCTGGGATTAAAGGCGTGTGCCACCACCGCCTGGCTGTAATAGTATCCAAATGCCTCACAGAAGCAGCAGCTTCAGGAAGGACTCATTTTGGGCTGGTGGTTTTGGAGAGTTCAGTGCATCATGACAAGGAAGGTGTAGCAGAGCAGAGAAGTTCATGTCATGGTCCAGGAAGCAGAGAATGGTGAAATACTAACATTGAGCTCTTCTCTCCTTTTCTCTGTCCAGACCACTAGCCTGTTGGGTGGTACCACCCATATTCAATGTAAGTCTCCCTCCCCGGTTGATCTTTTCTGGAAGTGCTTTTCACCCCACTAGGAAAATAAGCATTAATCTTACAAGTTGAATCACCTTCTCTTTGATGGCAGAGGAGATGAGACTAGCCAATTAACACTGAGAAAATGCATATGCATTTCTGGAACCTGTAGGGATCCTGACAGAGCACCCACAATGCTCTCTGAATTTCACATTGGCCTGAGGTGAAGGCCAACAATACTACACACTTCACAGTTTTCAGTGCAATTCAGGTTTGTGACTATGCCCTCTTTAGCAACACTTTTGCTCAAATAGCACTTGCTTCTCTCTCTCTCTCTCCCTCTCTCCCTCTCCTTCTCTCCCTCCTCATCTCCCTCTCTCTCCCTCTCTCTCTTTCTCATTCTCTATCTCCCCCATGCCTCCCGTTCCCTCTCTCCCTCCCACACTCCTCTCTCCAGTGTCAGTGGCTGTGGTATTAACAGAAAGAGCTTAAGTTATTAAACTGAGCAGCTCTAATCCCCAAGGTTTCCTGGAGCAGTGGAGATTATTGTATTTTTATTCCAGAGTCAATGTAGCCCTTGTGTTTACTCTTTGCGATGCCCAAACTGACCCCAAATGCCTTTTTCTAGACACACTTCCCCACTGTGGGAGAAGTGATGGAGTTCTACCTGGAGATCGACCCTGTCACCTTGAACCTTATCATCCTTGTTGCAAGCTATGTCATCTTGCTTTTGGTGTTCCTCATCTCTTGTGTGCTGTATGACTGCCGAGGCAAAGATCCCAGCAAGGAGTGTGCGCCAGAGACCACACTGAATGCCCAGCCTTCCATCCGAGTGGTGGTAACTCAGCACAGTGCTCATGGATCCCACTGGGCAAGGGGACCCAGCCTTCACTTTAAGGATCCTGCTCCCATAGGGAAGAAAAGCACGGTGGTGTGAGACTGAAGAAGGGATACTGACTGGGAAGTGACCACCAACAAATGCAGCAGAAAATAATTGCCCCATTGTGGCTCCCGTCCTCCCCAAACGCACGTCCTGATTGGCTGAGGAAACGGAGGTTCTATCTTACTATCGGCCCTCTGGTCATTCTCCTTGTGAATAAAACTACTCTTTAAGGTAAGATACTCCAAATGGTCTTCAACTGTGCTCTCCAAATGCAAGATCTCAGCAACAATGTTTCAGAGTGAGGTTGATTACTAAGTACCTTCAAGCTAGGAGGGGTAGACTTTGAATAAGGTTTAAAAGACAGGTAGGGTGGGTAAGGTATGTGTGTAATACACAATGAGACTAATTCAAGTCTATACAACTTCATTATTTTTAAGGAATCACACTTACACAGACTTCAGGGTAGTATCTCTGTGTGTAACGGCTCATCACATTCCATTTCTCTCCCAATACAAGCTGTGTGGCCAAGGCTGGATTGACCTACCTCTTCATACCTCAGGTCCCGTGATAAGGTCACCTGAAATTTTCAGTTTCCAATGAATCCGTTCTCTAAAACTACTTGAGGTAATGTTTAACACTTAGTCCTGCTGCGATGAATGTCGGCCTGGTTTCTATGTGTACTTTCTATGTGTCAGAAAGTTTCATCTCTGGTGACTGGAGAGAGTTCATTCAGAAAAGTGCTTCCTACAAGAGCATGAGGACCTGTGTTCAGATCCCAAGCACGGAAGTAAAAGATGGGTGTGGTACCATGGGCCTGTAACCCTAGAAAGAGGCGGATCCCTGGGATGTGATCACCTTCTCTAGCTGAATCAGTGAGCTCAAAAGTCAGGCTCAGTGAGAGACCCTGTCTCAGACAATAAAATGGAGACTAACAGAAGGAGCTTTGGCCTCCCTGAGGCCAACCTTTGGCCTCCATATCGATGCACAAACAAATGCGTAAATACCCACACATGCATAAATACATGCACAGACACAGGTAGTTTTACCTGTAGCCTTAAACTCTGACTTAATATAACATAAACACTGCAGATTGACTGAAAAAAAAATCTGAGATCTCAAACCTTTTTATTTTAATCCCCATAAGTGTGCCTACTATGTTCTTGCTCCTTTGTTTGTTGTTGACTAATAAAGTTTTTTCTCCTGCTCACTCATTCATCTGTTTCTACAAGCTTACATCATTATCTCCGATCGTACGTTCAAGTATCATGCCTCCTCTCCCTTACAGCTCTGCTGAGTGACTTACTGAACCTTTCTTCCAATGGGCACCTGTGTGGAGTTCAAAGTGTGCCATGAACCCCCTACCCTCTGACCTTTGCTACCTAATGGGTGGTAGAAGACCAAGACAGTGAAATTCGGAGAGCATTGCGGGGGCTCTGCTAGGGTCCTCAGAGGTTGTAGAAATGCAGATGTATTTGCTCAGTGCTAATAAGCTACCCTCAACTACTTGGCCATCAAAGAGAAGGTGATTCACCTTGTAGAATAAATGGCTATTTTCCAAGTGAGGTGAAAATGTGTTGGGAATAAAGGAGATAGAATTTTGTATATAAGGAATATCAAAAACAAAGCTTAGAAGCAAAAAATTATAGACTCTATTGACTGTGGAAGTCTGATGTCTTCTAAAACTGTAAAAAAAAAAAAAAAAAGTGAAATTGAATTATAGTTTCTGTGCCAGAAAAGGGAAGGGGAGAGCCTGGCCCAGCTTGCCCAGCCGGCTTCCACCCTGAGTCCTGTTTTGTCTTTATGGTCTTGTCTTTACAAGTAGCTATAACAATTATGAAGACAGAATGGTTCGCTTACATACATGAGTTCAAAATTATGTTGCAAATCTGCAGAATTTTTTTTAATGCATGGTCAGATAACAATCAAAATGAAAATGTGAAATATGACAGTATAATATAGAAAATTCACACACTGCTTCTAGAAGCTTCTCTTTCCATACTAATGTCCTTCTTTCTTTACCCTAAGTCAGTGGATGCAAAATATACCACTGGAGGAAAAGTCAGGGAGTGGCCAAAAATTAATGTTAGTGATATTAGTTAAGCAATGTTAATTAGTTTAGCTTTTGAGAGATGTAATTGTTCAACTCATCTAATAAGAGTATCAATAATATTCTTAATTGAGAGTATGAAATAAGGATTCACTCAAAAATAGTCACATGAAATGCTTGCAGTTATGTTTCAATCCCATATTTGAGGCAGGCAGTTCAGTAAGGAAAAGGTAGAAGTTGGAAAGATGGCTGAGGGCTTTAAGGTACTCCCTGCTCTTGGAACCAGAGTTCAGGTCCAAACTCCCATGTTGGGTGGCTTACAAACACTTTTGACCTCAGCCCCAGAGGAGGATCAGAGAGCAACTGAAATGCACACACACACACACACACACACACACAAATAAATGATAGATTTTTTTTTAAGGGAAATTAACAGAAATGGGGAAAGTATAACATAAGAAAAAGAGAAAATAATAACAACAACCATGAAAGAAAACAAAGACGGGGGGGGGGGGGGAAAGAAACCAGAAAATTAGCTGTAGGCAAGCTAAGATTGGAATGGGTGGTATTGTACTACTCAAGCCCCCAAGCCCCAGGTAATACGATTTGTAGTGTACTCAATTTGTGTTCTCTAAACAGAAACTATACTGGCCGGTTTTGTGTCAACTTGACACAAGCTGGAATTATCACTGAGAAAGGAGCTTCAGTTGAGGAAACGCCTCCATGAGATCCAGCTATAAGGCATTTTCTCAATTAGTGATCAAGTGGGGAGGGCCCCTTGTGGTTGGCGCCATCACTGGGCTGGTAGTCTTAGGTTCTATAAGAAAGCAAGCTGAGCAAGCCAGGAGAAGCAAGCCATTAAGGAACATGCCTCGATGGCCTTAGCATCAGCTCCTGCTTCCTGACCTGCTTGAGTTCCAGTCCTGACTTCCTTTGGTGATAGACAGCAATGTGGAAGTGTAAGCTGAATAAGCCCTTTCCTCCCTAACTTGGTCCTTGGTCATGATGTTTGTGGAGGAATAAAATCCCTGACTATCACAGAAATCAATTTCAGGATTTAAAGATGTTCTGCGATCTCTAAGTCTCTTGCTGACGAGCTGGTCTGTTTTGTGTGGCTACATGTCACTACTGTAGATCATGTGACTGTAAAGAGGAGAGGGTCCCTTGACTCAGGATCCTGCAGATGGCAAAGTACAAGAATCCTTGTGGTGCTGGCATCTGTTTCTGGTCTTGCTGTGACATCACAGCACTCTAGAGGATGTCGCCTGACACAAGAGTGCTAGCCCCGGCCTCTCTTTTATTTTTCTTTTTATTTTAAAGACAAACTAACTCTATTTTTTTCATCACAATCCTTGGTCTTTTAGAGTGCTAAGAGCACTGACCTGAGCAGCTCCTGTAAATGCCCAGGGTGTCCAGAGATCACAATGACCAAAACCCACTGCAAATATTATTATGTGAGATTTTAAAAAACAAACAAACAAACAAAGCAAAAAAAAAAAAATCCAAAAAAATCCTACCTCCAAGTAGCCATGCGTTGTGATGGCCATGTTTGCATTATGATGCCAGTAGTTCTATGGTAAAATGTCCCACTCTCAGCTAACCCTACGTACCTACCCAAAGGTGGCACCTCCACATACCATTAACATATAAATTCAGAGATGAATTTCCGACACATGAACTTGAACACCTCTCCATGCAACCCCAGGTTCAAACCACAGCGGGGGGGAGGGAAGAGAGCTGAGGAAGAACTATTGTTCTTCCAGGAGTCGTTGGCCTGGGGTGACTCTATGGTTCTGCCGTCATCTCCTTTATCTTCTTGGTCATGATGTTTGTGCAGGAATAGAAACCCTGACTACCACAGAAGCCAATTTCAGGATTTAAAGATGTTCTGCGATCTCTAAGTCTCTTGCTGACGTGCTGGTCTGTTTTGTGTGACTACATGTCACTACTGTAGATCATGTGACTTTATAGAGGAGAGGGTCCCTTGACTCATACTCTTTCTTTTTGTTGTTGCTTGTTGTGTTTGTTTTATCAAGACAGAGTTTCTCTGTGTAGCATTGCGGTCCTGGATCTCACCCTGTAGACTAGACTAGCCTGAACTCAGAGATCTGCCTACCTCCGTCTCCCAAGTGCTGAGCATGCTCTTCCTATACCTCTGTCTCTTCACCTGTTCGCGCTTGCATTTCAAATCCTAGAAACTATTGTTTTTAGTTACTCTTTATTTTTATCTTCAGCGGTTGGGTGTTTCCCCTACATGTGTGTAGGCACACCATGCGCATGTGGTTCCCCTACATGTGTGTAGGCACACCATACGCATGTGGTGCTCATAGAAACCAGAAGAGAACATCAGATTCCCTGGGACTGCAGTTACAGATGGTTGTGAATGACCATGTAGGGGCTGGGAGTTGAATCCCGGTCCTCTGGAAGAGCAGCCCACATTCTTAACCACTGAACCATCTCTCTAGCTTCACCATTTCTTATTTTTAATGAAAGCTATTTCCTACAGGAATTATTACTTTCACAGCTATGAGGTTCGTGGGTTTTATAAGTTCACCAAGGAAACTCAGTGAGATGAATTGCCAACCAGAGACATGAAGTCCCCCCCCCCCACCCTTCAAATACCATCTTATTTTTGTTTCCTTGTGGGATTAGCACTTCCTTGGTTCACATTCTTTCAATTTGTTACTTTCCCATCATGAGCAATTACTGTTAAAGCAAATGCAACATTTTACCTAATTTGGCCACAGCAATAGCTGAGGCGGGCAGGGGTACGGGGTCGGGCCTTGGGGGGACATATGCACAGAACACAGAACACCCAGAAGGCAGCAGAAAAGGAGAGGAGGATGAGGATTCTTAAGAATGCTTAGACCAGGAATGCTTAGGACCAGGAAAAAACAAAAGCAATATCAGGTTAATGGTACCTCAAGAATCGAACCTATGCCATGTACAGAACGTGTATACACACACACACACACACACACACAAGAGAGAGAGAGAGAGAGAGAGAGAGAGAGAGGTGGGGCATGCATGCACACACTGTCCCTGATATTCAGTTCTCTTCGAATAATCACCTTAACAAATGGTTTTTTAAAAATATTTATATATTTTATTTTACATGTATGAGTGTTTCGCCTACACATATGCATGTCCACCAGTTTCATATCTTGTGCCACCACACTGAAATCAGAAGACAGTGTGAGAACCCTCTGGAACAATCTCACACTCCCCTAGAGTTACCGATGGTCGTGAGCCACCACCATGTTGGTTGGCTGGAAATCAAGCCTGGGCCATCTGCAAGCAAGACAAGTGTGAGCCGTCTCACCAGGCCTCTGATGCATTTTCAGAGTGACATGCAGAGAGTCCCTTGAGGTAATAGGATAGGGCTGGTAGAATCCGGGGATGCTGACTGTAGCTTGAGTGTACACGATGATGCCAAAGCTGCCCTGTATCTTTGCAAAATAACAGAGCAGCCCATGAAGATGAAAACAGAGTTGTGTCTTATCACTCCTTGCATTTTTTTATTTTTTTTTTATTTATTTATTTATTTTTAGGGAACGCTAAATACAACAGTCCTCTGGATTAAGACAATAGCTCCTTAGTGTCAGAGTTTAGAGTCCAGTGCTGCTGGGGGTGTGTGTGTCAAGGGTCAAGGACGGCTTCTTCCACATGACGTCACTCTCCCTGAGATCACCTGTGGTGAAACCGTTGGCAAGATTGTGTGTGTGTGCATGTGTGTGTGTGTGTGTGTGTGTGTGTGTGTGTGTGTGTGTGCAAGCAGTGCAAGCACACGTGTGGTCCAGGAACTGAGCTGAGAATATTGCTATGCTGGGTAAATACTCTACCACTGAGCCACAGGAGCCTCCACTAGTGTTTGAAATATACAAAGTGAGACGTGCTAATCTGAACTGGCTGTAGCAGTTCTCTTCAACGTTAACCTCCTTGTCCTGTCCAACTTGAACCTATTCCCAAGACAACAGGGTGTCTGCACCCTTGTCTTCCCCTGCCCTCACCTCTTCCTTAAGTCCCAGCTTCGGCTGGGATTTATTCCTTCTCCCCTTGGCACATCTCCAGCTTGGTGGCCTCAAGTGCAATCCAAAGCTGGCAGGCATGCAAAATGAAGCTCAGGAGAAAGCTAAACAATGGGAGCAGGGGGCAGAGAGGCCTGGTTCAGAAAGAAGCCCGAACTACCCAAGGGAAGAGAAAACACGCTGCTTCCGGAGATTTTTTTATCATTGTTCAGGAGAAGCTTAGAGCAAACGTGTTTGTGGAATTTGGAATCTGGGACAGCAGTCAGACTGATAACAGTGCTCTTATCTCAGAAGATTAGCAGTAAGAACTGTTTGCCACGGAGAAGAGGAGGAAAGACTGATATTTTTGATGGAATTATAATCATGCCTGAGAGGAAAGTCAGGAAAGATCCAGACAAGGTCTCCCTGCTCTGGAGAGAGAGAACTCATCAGTTCGTAGCATTTGCTGTGTGTGATGGTGTGGATGGGTAGTCCCAGGGAGAAAGATGGCTCCTGAGAAATGAAGCAAGAACATGCGTATGTGCACACATGGCGCACACACACATACATGTGGCAAGCCTGCAAACACACATCTTCTGATATTTGGTCTAAGTCGTTTTGCTCTTGAACTTTGCATAGCTTTCCAGTCGTTCTCCTGTTTTCTGTTTCGGAAAGGAGTCCTGTTCTCCTAGTGATCTGTGTAAACGTGGCTTGTGAAGACAGCCAATCAGATTAGAGCAAAGGTGTGATAAACTGTGGTTACGGAGGTGGCCAGAAGCCAGAGTCACAGCACGCTGGTGAGTCACCATCAGTTGTTGACTTTGCCGGGAATCATTTGTTACGAATAATGAATTATTTAAGTGTGTGGATGATTTACCCATTTGAGTACAGAAGGTGAGCTGAAGATTAGCACCAGCCTATTGCCACTCTCGGCTTTTTTGTACAGCGACAACACATAAGGAGGGCCCATGAGCACAGAAAGAGCTCGCAGACACAGACAGACCTCTTACCTGGCAAATATTTCTGCAACACACGTCAGCACCGGCTCACAGAATACATCAGCTCCCACATCACATCAGAACTGCTGTGAACTCTGACCTCATGAAACTTACCAAGGAGCAAGAAAAAGGCTGTCAGAGCACAGGACATATGCTCTCTGGACTGCTCTCTGGACTGTTACTACGGTGTCAAGATGCTGTATCATTTTCGCCAAGTTGACACAATTTTGGCAACTGGAATTGTAAAGTCCACTCTTTAAACTAGTGCCTACTAAATGCTTGGGAGAGGTGAACGTCCATGCCTTTCTGTGACTCCGATTCTGGCACTCATTTTTCGGTGTGCATATGTATGCATACTCATTGTTTTGTATGTCTGACCTTAAGCATCCATCCCATTCCACCATGTAACCTCTGATTTTGCCTATGTGTGAAAGGAACTCTCTGTTTCCCTTCTCCCTTCTCCAAGTCTCAGGTTTTACTCTGGATCAGTGAGAGTGAAAATCTGGCATAAGAACATGGATAGAATTGTTTGTTTAAGAACATAATAAGGTAGTATATGTCTTGAATCCTAGCACTCCGAAGGCAGAGGCAGGCATATTTCTGAGTTTGAAGCCAGCCTGGTCTACAGAGGAGTTTCAGGACAGCCAAACCTGAAACAGAGAAATCTTGCCTCCCAAAGGAGGGTCGGGGTGGGGGAAGAAAGAAAATACACCTGGCAGTTATTAGATTGGAGGAGATCTATGCACAATACAAAGGTTAATCTCCCACTTAATTGGTAAATCCTACTCTTTCCTTTGACTCTCCTGGATGTATATTAAATATCTAATTTAAGAGGCTGAGTAACACCCAACCCCCCCCCCACACACACACACAAACACACCAACCCCCAACACTGCACCTCACACAGGGCTGAACACATCAGAGTCTCCATTCTTTGGTAATAACTTTGTTTCTTTCACAGAACGAGAATGACTATGGTATTTAAAAAAAAAAAATCAACAGCTACAGGACGCAGCAGGAAGGCATCTGGGATGTTCAGTGTACTGTTCTTAGGCAGAGAGGAGTGGTGTGTGTGTGTGTGTGTGTGTGTGTGTGTGTGTGTGTGTGTGTGTGTGTGGTGTCCTTCTAGCTTTCTTTTCCTTATCCTTTCCTCCTTCTAGAATGAATCCACTTGTCACAGGAAGATGTATCCTGAAAAGCCATGCAGAGCTGGGCCATTGCTGATCAGAGAGCAGAAGCAGGAAGCATCAACAGAAATGAGTCCTCCTTTCACAGGCTCACAGGCTCAGCGGCAAACACCCCCCTCCCCCTATGTGCTAGTATGTTTTCCAGCTGACATTTCTAGTAACTGTCCCCAGGTTGGAGCTTTGTCAAATCAAAGTCTGTCCTGCACTCTTTAGAGGAAACACAAACCATGACAAATGCTCTCAGCTTAGGCATATGGTGGCACACTGATTTCCTAGTTGCTAGGGTCTATTAACAAATATGCTCCCAAATGCACAAGTAATGAGTTCCCCATCATGCAGGGAGTGTTGACAATGAGAAACATGGGAGATTCAGTGGAGCCTCAGACGATCTTTAATTGTTAGAACATTGCCTTGTATTTCTATTCTAAGTAAATTTCACTGCATTTCTACTAAAACCATTTTTTTTAAAAAGATAATCTCAGTGGTTAGGAGTTGAAGTTTATGTTTCTCTTTGTCTTAAAAAAATATGCTCAGGTGTAACTAACAAAGAATCAGAGCTTGAGGGTGTCACTCATGTATTAAGTACTTGCCTAGAGTGTACAATGTCTTTGGCTCAGCCCCATACCACAAAAAAATCAAAACAAATAAACAACAACAAACAGAAAGAAAGGAGAGGAGGGAGAAGGAAGGAAGGGAGAGGGGGAGGGAAGAGGGAGAGGGGGAAGGAAAGAGGAAGGGAAGAAAGCAAGAGAGCAAGGAAGGGAATTGAGGGAGGGAGGGAGGAAAGAGAACATTTGTTGAAGCGTGCTGTGATGTTTGATGTCTCCTGAAGCACAATGTTGACAGAAAACTGTTTCAGAAGCTCTGTCCAGAGCATCCAGGATGGCCCCTATGTCCCCAGTAACTCTGTTTTTGCTCCTTGGCTTCCCCCTCCCCAACTCCTTTAGATTCTTTCTCATCAGAATGTAGATACTACAGCTCCAGACTTTAACTCTGAGGTCCAGGCAAATAATCCCAGGTCACCTGAGTTAGACCACAGGCCAGCGCTGTGTCTTCTTACCAGACCTTAGCTAAATGTCTAGAAGGAAGAAGGAAGAGGCCAGATTTCATTAGGGACCTTGATGTTCCCAACAAACTCTGAAAGGAACGGGGAGCACAGGAATTTGGCAGAAACAGCCTCCTCAGTTGCTGTTGTTGTCTTTTCTCTTCTAAAATCAATATGTATATGCTAAGGTAATCTTGAAAAGTGTGGCCGAGGAAAAGGTAGACAAGGTGTTGTTGACCTCGTAGCAAGTGGTGTATTGCTTGATGCTTTTTTATTCATCGCTGAAGTTACTTTTGTTGCATTTTTATTGTGAAAGGAATGTTTATGCATCTGGGGGAACTGAGAAAAACACAGCAAAGTTTAGAAAGAAAAAAGATGGCGGTCATCCATAATCCCGCTGCTCACTTTCAATTCTATTTTGTTTCATTTTCTCCTGAAGTATTAATCAGTGTACTGTGAACTACACTGTTTTTCACTTTCTGAGTATAAGTGAATTTACCTCTGCTGATGGAGTGAGTGCATCCTTGGGTACCAACAACAGAGCTTTCCAAATGGTGGTTAAAATCTATTTAAACCATGCCTGAGATGGGAAAGCATACAAATGATGGGCTGATTTTTCTCAGGCACCATTTCTGGGAGACTGAATGGTGAATCTGCTGGCTCGCTCAGCTCTCTCATTCTGAGCCCATATCATATGTTCGCCTTTGTGTATTTCTCCATCCCCAAGAGATGTCAAGGGCACAAACCAAGAGTTAAGAATTATTCCTTAGGAAACACAAGCTGCCAGGCCCATTCCCTTAATCTGGCTCACAGAGGTGCATTTCGCTTTGGCCTCCACAGTGGCAGGGCTAGAGAGGACTCCGATGGTCCATAACTCCAAACCAGGAATACAATGGCAAACAGAAAGGATCAGCATCCCGGTTGGCGAGAGGAGGTAGCTCAGTGGGTAGAACACTGACCTTCAGAAGTCATGCGAGCTTGGCATCATATCGCTGCCTGTGATTGCATCTCTCCTATGGTGAGATAAGAGGCAGAGACAGGAGGACTCATTGCCTCAAACAAGGAGAAAGCAAGGATTGTCACAGAAGTTATCCTCTGACCTCCATGCATGTGCCAGGATGTGTCCCAAAATGCATACCTGTACCCACATACATGAATATGAATATATATATATACATACATACATACATACATACACAAGTTTTTTTTAATGCTCTGGTTGACATCATACCTGGCCTGCTCAATGCCAGGATGCAGGCCACCATGGCGCCTTCCTAGTTCATACCCCACATGATTTTCTTAATGCAACTTTTGATAGCATGATTGCCAAAAAATTCCTAGTTGGGAAGACTTCCCAGGGTCTCCAACTCAACCTTACCCAGTTTCACACAGTATTATTTAAGCAGAGGTGTATAGCCATACTTGCTTCGGGGTGGCTTTTTTTTCATTGGCCATTCCATTCACTACACTGAGCTTTTCAGAGTTCTTGTACTCTATAAGAACTCCATTCACAGGTCAGTTGCTGTGAGCTCAGACCTCCTCTAAGTGCCCTGAGGTTGTGTTCTAAATCTACCAACCTTGTATCCTGATTGAGTGTTAAAGAGAGACACACAGACCTATATGGTCCACCCGTACACTAGAATGCCAAGCCTGTTAAAGGAAGTGAGGACCATGAGGTGGGGTCACATGACTGTAATCCCAGCACTGTAGAGGTAGAAGGAGAAGGTATAGTCACAAGATCAAAGCTAGCCTGGGCTACATAAGTGAGACCAAGCCTCAAAAACAAAGGATGCTGAGGCAAATCTACGTTTTGTGAAGTTCAGTGGGAAGGTGGCCACAGCACATTGTTAGGAAAAGAAAAACAGGTTATAAAAGGATGATGATGAGTGTGATATGGCCCCCTCCGTGGTTATAACAGGTGTATTTGCATGCTCATACTTTATACAGATCAACATCTGAATGAGTTCATTACAAAACTTAATAGTGGATTTGAAGATGGAGTTAAATTCTTTTCATTTTTGCATTTACTCACACGTGGCTTTTAGGTTTGACTATCTGCTGCAATTCTGAATATTCATGGCATCTGCCACTCTGCTATTGTGACAATTCATTAAGTTAGTTGCTATAATATGGTGTTTAGACAGTTACTAGGCAATACTATATCATATAGTACATGTCATAAATTAGCTATGATGAGGACAATGATGATGATGGCTGCTATAATTACAGTAGAAGGGCATACTTCTATACTGTTGCTGATGATATACATTCATAGAATGTGTTTATATGGCAGCTTGCGTATACATGTAAGTATGCATATACATACATGTGGGGGGTGTGTGTGTGTATGTGTGTGTGTCCTCTCAAATTTGAATACATTTGGCCTACAAATTCTAGTTTAAGAAATTCTTCCTAGGCATGAGCTGGGGATATGGCTCAGTTGGCTCAGTTGGTAAGGTCTTGCCTAGCACACAGAAAAGTCCTGTGTTTAATTCTCTTACCCTACATATGCCAGTATGGAGGTTCATGCCTGTAATCTTAGCACTCAAGAGATTGAGGGAGGAAGAGCAGAATATAGAAGCCTATGTAGTGAGTCTAAGATGAGCCGGGGCTACATGAAATCCTGCCTCAAAAGACAGAAACTCAAAAAAGAAAGAGGAGAGAAGGGGGAAGGATGGAGGAGAAAGAGCTAGAGAAGGAAGATGGGGAAAGAGAGAAGGGGGAAGAGGTGGAGGAGGAAGAAGAAGAGGAAGAAGGGGGAGAAGGGGGAGAACAAGAGCAAGAACAAGATTGTGAACAAGAAGAACAAGAAGAACAAAAGGAGAAGGAGGAGGAAGAAGAAGAACAAGAACAGCAACAAGAAGAACAAGAAAACAACAAGAACAAGAAGAGAACAAGAAGAACAAGAACAATGAGAACAAGAAGAACAAGAACAATGAGAACAAGAAGAACAAGAACAAGAAGAGAACAACAAGAACAAGAAGAGAACAAGAAGAACAAGAACAAGAAGAGAACAACAATAAGAACAAGAACAATAAGAAGAAAAAGAAGAACAAGAAGAAAAGAGGAAACTTTTCCCTATGGAAAAAAAGATAAATAAATGTATTAGAAGTACCTAAAAGTCTAAATAGAAAGCACTGACAATGTGTTCAAAATGGGAATGATTTGATATATTGGAGTGAACCTTTACATTAGAATAATATATATATATATATATATATATATATATATATATATATATATATATATATTGTGGCACTGAATTTATTAACACTGAAATATACTAACAACATTATTTTAAAGGATTTCTGAAAAGCATATGCAATATCGTCCCCAACCATAGTATACATCCACATATCTCTGTGTGTCTAAAAGCAGGAACTAAAACTTCAGACACAATATTGAACTTTTGGAAATTATAATTTTTTTCTCAGTTATACTGAGAGACGGTTTCACATTTTTTTCTGCCCCAAAACTTTATTGCTTGTGAAATTACTTGAAAGAGAAGCAAAGGGCATTAGGAGTGTGTTTCATAATATAGCCTCCATAGCAATGAACTGTGCCCAGGGTTCCTCCACTGGAGCTGGAGAGGGTACAAGAACTTCTAGCTTCCAAAGATGGAGCAGGCATGTTTGTCAAACTCTAGTGCAAACTCAGCAGACACAAGAAAAATATCCTGAACTGACTTGGGAGTCTGACATGGGCCTTGTCATTGTCACCAGCAAACCCCAGAGCAGCTCAATGCTGGAGAGCAGACAAGCATAGAAAGAGTCAAGCAGAGCTACTCGCTCATCTCTTGCTGGGATGTCAAAGCTGTCTAGGAGCTTAACTCAGGCAGCAAGCAGCATTGCTGGAGACTGGTTTCAAATCTAGATGACTCTAAACCATTAGGCTCCTTCCAGTCATTTTCTGTGAAGAGCAAAGGCTACCCACCCCACGCCTCCAGGGAGTCAGTTAAGAGGAGTCACATTCCCATGTCTCATACTTTTTTCAGGGAAGACAGAACTGAGAATTTTATACAAGTGTCTCTCTCCTTTCTGTGATGTTTGTCTAGGCTCTACATGGTGATACCACCCAAGGGAAGTGAGACAAGTTCCCCAGTGAGCTGAAACATGGAGTCAGTCCTCAGTTCCCACATGACTGTGTCCCAGTGAGGTTTAATTGTCAACTAGACACAGCCTAGGATTATCTAAGAGGAGAGCCTTGAGGAGGGCTTGTCCAGGTTGGGTTGTAGGTATGTCTATGGGGAGGCTCTTTCCTTGCTTGTTAATTGATGTAGGAGGGCCCTGCTCACTGTGGGAAGCACCATTCCTGGTTCAGATGATCCTGGGCTGTATATGAAGGCAGGGCAAGCCTGTGTGGACCAAAAAGCAGCATTCCTTTGCAGTTTCTCTGTTTGTCCTTGACTGGGAAAGTTCCTTAGTCAGAGGTAATTTCATGGGGGAACAGCTAACAGGCTTGCCTTCAAGATCCTGTTTGAGTTCCTACCCTGACTTCCCTCCATGATAGACTGTAATGTACAAGCTGAATTGACCCAAACACACTCTCTCTCTCTCTCTCTCTCTCTCTCTCTCTCTCTCTCTCTCTCTCTCTCTTTCTCTCTCTCTTTCTTTCTCTTTCTCTCTCGTGTGTATATGTGTATGTGTGTATGTGTAAGCCAGAGGCTGACATCAAAATGTCTTCATCAATCACTCTCTACTTGTTTTCCTCAAGTTATGGTCTTTTGCTGAACCTAGAAATTTCCAATTCAGCTAGTCTAGCTAGCCAGCCTGCCTAGAGCTGACTCTGCCTCAGCCTTCCTGAATGCTGAGAATACAGGGGAGACACCATGACCACTCAGCTTTTTTTTTTTTAAGGATTTATTCATTTATTTTATGTTTGTGAGTACAGTGTCACTGTCTTCAGACACACCAGAAGAAGGCATCAGATACCATTACAGGTGGTTGTGAGCCACCAAGTGGTTGCTGGGAATTGAACTCAGGGCCTCTGGAAGAGCAGTCAGTGCTTTTAACCACTGAGCCATCTCTTCAGCTCCTGCCTACCTAATTTTTATGTGAAGTTTGGGGATCTAAACTCTAGTCCTCATTTGTATGACAAACACTTTGTCCACTGAGCCATCTCCCAGCCACTTGAGCTTCTTTTTAATATAGAATAGTTTCTCTTTCCTTTTTCTTATGCTCTTGATTTATGACAGGGGCTGGGCTTATTGTCAGTTAGATTGAGCCACAATATTCCATGTACATGTTTGTTATTTTGCTTTGGCTTTTTAGTTAGTTAGTTAGTTAGTTAGTTAGTTAGTTAGTTAGTTAGGGATTTGGGGCAGGATCTCAATATGTAGAGCAGGCTGGCTTTGATCTCATAATCTTCCTGCCAAAGCCACCCAAATGCCAAGGTTACAGGCATGGACCACCATGTTCCACATTCTTATCACAAACCTACCCGTAAGTTAAGATGCACCCCTGAGAGTGAGTCCCAATCTAACATGACAAGTACAATGTGGAAAGGGTGGGGGGAGATTCAACACTAAGGGTAAAGCCAGACAGAAAGCAACCACTCATGATTCTGGGGTGATATTATGTCTACAAATCAGGGGACACCATTCACAGAGTGCTGGTACCAGAAACTAAAAGAGTTCTCTCCTAGTGAAGTCAGAGAGCATGATTCTACCAACTCTCGTGGTTCAAACTCTGGCCTCTTGAAGTAGAAGACAATAGATTTCTGTTTCTGCCCACCCAGTTTTTGGTACCTTATTATGGTAGCTATAGGAAACTAAAACAGCTTCTCAACATTTATAGTCATGATAGCATCATGTAAAATTGGGTAAATTTAGATAGATTTGACTGACAGTGGTATTAGAATAGGAGAATTAACACTGGCATCTTCATGAAGACAGTGTTAGGTCATCAAGCTGTCCATTGGCCCCTACAGGTGAATCAGGTCACCAGGAGGATAACTAGGAACTTAGCTTCATTCATCTAATTCAGAGCATGGGACCACAAGTGATTCATATAGAAGACTTGGTAAAGTTGGTGTCTCTATCTTCAGTTCTATAATAATGGAACTGACTGTCCCCAAATCACTTATCTCATAAGAGAAGAAGTCTTCCGACTCCAGCTTCTAACAAGTCTCATTGTTCTTCATGCCTGCTGTGATTTTATTCCCACAGGAATCCTTCTTCGGGGACATATCTTTGCCTCAGAATGTGGGAGGATACCAGAGAGAACACTGTGTAAGTACACATTTTTCACTTCAAATTGTCCTTTGTTCTCTGTGTTCCCGGGTCGGTATTGCTTTGGGTTTTGGAAGGCCTTAATTGACCAGTGTGACCATTAGCCATTAGCGGAACACCCAACTGCTTCTCCCTGGTGCCTTCATCTCCTTCCTCTGTTACTGCACATTCTTCTGCAGCAGGGCTAATAATTGCAGCTAATTAACTTAAGGATTGCCTTGAGACAAAAAAAAAAAAAAAAAAAAAAAAAAAAAAAAAAAAAGCACTGACTTGCCAGAAGCTGGATTGGCCATAGGCAAAAAAAGCAAAACAAAACAAAAAAGGCATTTAAGAGAAAACTTTGACAATTGGCTACTAGACCTGTGATTTGTCCCGTTGTGTTGACGAGACCTCTAAGTGCTTCCTGTGTCAACTGGGACTAAAAGAATGATGTCACAGGATTCCCTATCTTCCTGTACACTGTGAATAGAAGGGAATGTTAAGGTTATGGGCTGTTTGCCACATGTTGTATAATTAAGCATAATGCTGCATGGTGAAGAGGTCCAGATCCTAGGCTTGAGAACACTCAGAGCATCACTCATTTGCCCTACGCCGTGATAAAATACCTGCCTTAAACAGGCTAAGGACAGAAACGTTTATTTCGCCTCACAGTTTCAAGGAATACAGTCCCCGGTAGCCGGGAAGGCAGGAGGCAGGGGTTACTCACATCCCGGAGAATCAGGAAGCAGAGATGGAACAGAAAGTGGGCCCCAGCTCTAAACCTCACCTCTATTCCCACACTCAGCAGTCATCCACTTTCTCCAGCTAAGACTCATCTTACCTAAGTTAGACAACGGTCCCAAACATTGCCACCATCTGAGGACCAAGTACTCCAACATATGGGTGACTTTTTACATCAAACCACAGTAGGAAAAAAAAAAGAAGTATTATGCCTGCAATTGCTTTTATTCATTCTTCCACAAAGAGATTCTTTGTAAGTGCTGTGTTCATCCCAGACACCTGACTGGGTGATCTGAACATTCTCTCAGCTATCTCCTGAAGATCTCTGCACACTGGCCTTGCCTTCTCATTGCATTCCTTAACTCAATAGCTCCATTCTTACTAGTTAACCCCAAAAATGTGCCTACCTCTGGTATTTTCTTCTTTATTTTCTCTTCTCTTCTGTTGGGATGGGGTCTCACATAACTTGGTTGACTCTCAGACCAAGCCATGTAGCTGAAGGCGACCTTGACTTTGAACTGCAGATCCTCTAGCCTTCATCTGCATGCTGGATCAAAGGCATGCACCACCCATGTTGTGTAGTGCTGGGTGTCAAATTCAGAACCTCTGCTTGCTGGGAAAGCTTCATGAGCTGAGTCCCATTCTCAGCCTTCCTCACTTGTTTTCATGTCTCTGCCTGAATCTTGTCACACTAGAGTCCAGTTTTTGCTTAATACAGGTGAAAGGAGCCCCCTACAGTCCCACTGGAGCTAAATAGCCTACACAGACATTGGTGTTATAACAAGCTGGGGTGCTTACCAGTAGCAGTTCCTAAGCTCAACCCCTCCATCAGTGGCTCTCAACCTTCCTAATGCTTCATCCTTTAATCCAGTTCCTCATGTTGTGGTGACTTCCAGCCATACAATATTATTTTTTTTTTTTGCTACTGTAATTTTGATACCACTATGAATCTTAATGTAAGTATTTTTGGAGATAGCAGTTTGCCAAGTGGGTCACAACCCACAGGGTGAGAAACACTGCCCTAGACGATTCTCAGGTACTGTCCAAGAACCCCTAAGAACCCAAATTTATTTGGCTAGTGACCAGTGCAGGGCTCCCCTCTGGACCATCCCCAAGACATAGAAATCAGAGACATGAACGCTCACTATGGTGTGAGTATCACTACCTGGTTGAAGGCTTGAGTTCCATTTTCAAACAATGCAAATTATCAAAAAAAATTCTGTCATACATCGAAGCTATTTTATCTCATTCTTTGGAAATCTCTTTTCGGCTGAATCCTGTTTTTTAAATCTAACTACAATAATTCTAGTAATTCTTCCCAATAACACTTGTTCAGACACTTAAAGATAGATATCACCTCCCATTCACTCCAGATCCTACATCTTCCTTTTTCTTCAGCCCAGGATCCTAGCCCACAAGATGATGCTATATTCAGGGTGAGTCTTAGCTCAGTGAAGACTCTCTGGAAACATCTGGAAACATCTGCAGACACATCCTGGAGTGTGTTTCCTAGGTGATTCCAAATTATTGCAGCTGACAATAGATGATAATGATCACACTGTGCAATGTCCAGATTGGACACTCAACACAGTGGGCCAGATACTCAGAGCTACCACCGTGTTCCTTGTCCTGTACCTTTTAGAACTTAGTTGAGAACTTGATTTGCACTTAAATACATAACATGTACTGACCTGTTAGTCACAGCTAAGCTTCTTACTTAGCTTTGATGTTATTTAGTTTCATTTTGTTTTGCTTTCTTGCTTTGTTTTTGTTTTCGTTTTGAGACAGAGCCTTACTATGTAGCTCAGGCTAGCCTAAAACTCACAATCTTCACCCTACTTCAGATTCCTAAATACTGGAATTAGAGGTGTATGCCATCATACACCTGCTTTTGTGCCACGTTTTAACCTAATTCTGACATGTGTAAAATTAAAATGTCTTCTACATCATAGATAAGCATCAATGAGGAGGAATGAGAGAATTGATCCTGAATGAGAGAAAAGTTCAAGTCCGTCCATAGGTCTGTCTATATCTGTCTCATTGGTTAGCTTTTTAGCACACAACACAGGCCTTTACAGGAAGTAAATATGATGCTAAACCTTATATAGATAAATTGATGAATGGCATTTCCATTTTCAAAATGTACAATATTCTAGATGGCTGGTCCTTAAAGGCCCTTTAACACAGGCTAGTGAGTTGGCTCAGTGGGTAAAAGCGTTTGCAACACAAGCCTGATGATCTAAGCTGACCCTCTGAGCTGATTCCTGCAAGTTATTATGTAACTTCTACATGTTTGTTGTGACATGCAGATGC
>NW_022196911.1:86145600-86186250 GCF_008632895.1 Mastomys coucha
AAAAAAAAAAAAAAACCTAAAACCAAAGAAGAGCAACTGTTTATCTTAAATCACCAGTTCAGGAAAATAAAACAATAAACAAAACAATAAAGCAGACATCTAACTTTCCAACATAATGCACTAGATACCATACCGAGCCATGGACATATTAACTGTTCCTTGTTATTTTTCTTCATCTCTGTAACTGAGCTGCTACTTCTCAGCTTGGGGAATCTTATGACAAGTCCAATTAGAATAGAAGAAATAACTTTTCCTTCTGACTCAGGATCCAAATGTTCTTGGATGAATAATGACGTCCCCAGCTCCTTGGAAACCAAATTAATCACAGTAAGAGGGAGACATTTCCAACAAAGCCATCCACAGGTCTGGGGTCTTAGTGGAGAAAAGAAAGCCAATGAATGGCCTGCCAATGGCCTTCAAGAGGAGCTCTCCAGGGTGCTAGACAACATGTGCTCTGGGAGACTGAAATATTCTGTCTCTCACTATCATTGTACCTGATTCATTATAAATCTTCTATACAACTCATGCTTGATACCAAGTATCGAGGATGTCCTACCACATGGAGGTTGGAGCGGTGGCTCAGTGGTTGAGAAGATGAACTCAATTCCCAACACCTCCATGGCAACTCACAACCTACTGTAACTCCAGTTCCAGGGTATCCAATACCCTATTCTGGCCTCCACAGGCACTACATGCATAGAGTACACAGATATACATGCAGGCAAAACACCCTCACACAAGAAGATCATAATCTTTTAACAAAATACTTCCTAACAACAGACTGTATCTGTGGTTTTTGCTCTTTTTTGAGTCAAGTCTCCACTATAACACTTTATGTCGGCTTTTATGTACCCCTTTTCCAGGTGAGAGAATGAAGATCCAGAGAGAGAGGCTCTTTAATTTGATTCATCTACATCCAAGATTTAAGCCAACCCCTTATACTCTCTATATTAGGCTACTTGCCCTAAAATCTGCCCCAAATTATTTCGACCTTGACCTCAACATTCTCCCCAACAAGGTACCTAGAAAAGAATATGAACTTGGCTATTACCCATAGCAACAAACTTTCCCATCTGCTTCTCCAGACCAGCCCATCCCAATGGATTTCTAATGTAACCTACATTAAAGATGCCTTCCACAAGAACGCTCTGCCCTAAATTGCTCTGTTTACTAATCACATTACAGAGTCAAAAGCAGTATACTTGGAAAGAATATGTAATTGCTTCAGCGCCCGATGGAGGTGGCTTGTAATTCTTCTTTCTTTTTTTTTTTTTATTGTTTTTCATTTTAAAAAATTACTGTCATAAAACCAAACAAATTATATTTTTCTGGATTGTTACAGAAATGTGTTTTCTGTTTCAAAGCACATAGTAATTCTTCCATGATGACTAATGCTTGCTTTGCCTATTAAAGTATTATACACGTAAAGAAGATACATTCTTTTCAGGTATAAAACTCTACAAATTTTAATTATGTGGTTGTTATGGTCTAAATTGTATGGGCTCCAAATCTCCATGTGGAAATGTAAATCCCAGTGACTGTACGTCAGCCACGTAATCACTCACAACACTGATATGTCCTGAGAGATACTTCACCGAGACTTTTGTCACTATGTGCACACCATAACCTATTTATATGAACTGAGATGCCATGGTGAGACTAAGTGACATCATCTTATGGGACCACCTTAAATATGTGTCTCATTGTTGACTACACCACCATTATGTAGTACATGACTGTATTTAGAGACAAGACCTTTCAGGAGGTAATTAAGTTTAACAGAGTCATGAGGGAAGGAGTCCTGACCCAGTATTTTGATGACTTCAGGGAAAGAGTATGGGTGTCCCTGCAAACACAAAGGTTAACAGTGCAATAACCCAAGGAGAGGCAAGAAAGAAACGCAGATCCTCATGATTGAGCCAGGCTGGCTCAGACGTCTGGAGTCTGGCCTCAAGCAGTTTATTTTTCACATTTTGAACACAGTAAAATTTGGGGGGAAAGTTTCCTCATGACAACTATTCCAACAAAGCTGAAGGCCTGACTACATCAAAACTCCTTTGCAGAGTACATGTCTTTGCAAATCACAAAGCCCCGTGACCTATTCCACAAGAATGGGTTCTAGTGTCTGAGAAGCAATGCTCAGGAGAAGAGTCTAGGGAAGATGGGTTTGTAATAACCATAAGAGAAAACTCTTTTGCAAAGCACGTGGGCCCTCTTTCATAAGGATGAGTTCTATTGAGTGAGAGACAATGATCAGGACAAGAGAATTCGGGTGAGACCTAGATTTACCAAATAGCAAAGATGGTCAGGTTATTAACACATCCATCCCCCACTTGCTGTATGGGAGACAGATATGCACACCCCTTTCACTGAAGAGAAAAGCATGTGCGTTTATCAATTCTGGTTTCTCTATCGCCGGTGTAAGCATGTGGATGTCATGCCCTCTACAAAAGAGGCAAAGACACAAACAGCGTGATGCGCAGAAGGAAAGCTGCACATGGACGCAGTGAGAACATAGCCTTCCACAAGCAAGGAAGAGAGGTTTAAGGGTACCCATGGCACTTGAACCTTCAGCCTCCCCAATAGCCAGGTAGTGCATTTCTATTGATTAAGCTTCAGTCTAGCAGCCCCAGACAAGCGACACAGCTGTGTGAGCACCACCGTAATCAAGACTGAGAGTGGATCCATTGCTGCAGACATTTCTCTCCTGTACCTCTTCCCCATCACCAGTCCTTGGCCTCCACTGACCCATGTCTGTTGCTGTGAGTTGACCTTTTCCAGAACAAGATGAAAAACAACAACAAAAACCAAAACTGTACGGCCTTTATGACTTCATGTGTTAATTTTATTTTTTGAGATGAACATGTTTTCAGAGTGAATGAGAAAGAGTATGAGAAGAAAAGGGGAGAACGATGAAGGGTAGAGAGGAGGAAGGAAGGGGGAGAGAGAGGAGAAGAAAGAGATGGGGGAGAAAAGAGAAGGGGAGGGAGGGAGAGGGGGAGGAAGGGGGGAGGGAGGGAGGGGAGAGACTGAGAGAGTGCAAAAAGAACATCTTGTTCTTGGCACAGTTGAGTTAGCATTGACAGTCCCTTTCGATCACAAAATTAACCTGTTTCTCACTAAAAGGAAAGCTAGAAACAGATTATGTGTCTACTTGCTGAAGAGCTCTAAGAAAGAGATGCTACTCTCTACTATTGCCTTGGAAACTTGATACCCAGTGAAGAGGTTTGCAAAGAGAATCTAAAATTTTACAGAAAATGATCCAAATGAGAATTTCCACCAGGAGGTACCAACCTTGACCTGAAATTAAGGTTAGGTTCTCTGAGGCAGAGACACTTAATTAAGCTGAGTCACTGTACCTTAAGTTCAGGTTCATGGCATGCCAATTTAAGCCATGAGTGTCAGGCATATCCCAAATGAGGCTGCTTCGTCATTTTTCAGTAGAACAAGTTGGATCAAAGAAAGCTCAAAACTCTCCTTCAGGAAATTGGGCCTAGCGACTGCTCCAGAGAGATGATTCAAACCGGAGTGACCCAGAGATGGCTGAGAGCTACGGAGACCACTTAAAACTGGTCATTGATGGCTTGAGTCAGCGCCTCATTCCATGCAAGTGGATGCCAGTGACGCCAGCATTACCAGAAATAACAACAAAATTATGAATTAAATTCTTCTCCCTGGGTATTATGGCTGTGAGCCTATCTATTTGCTCATGTGGAGGATGCATTAGGGACATTAAGGCATATAATGTTAGGCAAAAAGATGCAGACAGCATTCTTTGGTTTACTACCAATTTGCATCATATATAGGCCTTAAAGAAGTAGAATAATTCAAATGCAAATACAGAGTTAGAATCTTCACAGTAAGTGCCCTGTGTTGCATTAATTTCCCATAAATATAAAGTAGTAGATACAAAGGAGAAAATGCAAAATCCCCAGTCAGGGAGCACTCAGTGGATGGTCCTGTGCCCATGCACATATGGGCAGCACTAATTAAATTAAGTGGGTTATGGAGAAGAAGGAGGAGGAGGAGGAGGTAGGCATGACTATATTTTATTATATGGGCTTATTAAATAAATGAATAAAGTAAATTAAAAATAGACACATGGGCCAATGCACATACTAGTGAATCTAAAAATAAATTCAATTAGAAAAAAAATAAGTAACAAATAAAAGCAAAAAGTATATACGCACATGCGGTTGTTTAAATTGAAGGCAAATACTAGCTCTTGATTCCAATAGTGTCAAAAAAGAAACACCATCCTTAGGGGTAATGACAGGTACAAGTCCTTTCCCCATCAGGAAAATTGCCATATATAAATGTTAAGAGCTGGCAATTTTATTGACAGTTGAAATGTTTTAAATAGAAACATAGGTAAAACCTGATCTTCACCATTTAGAAACAATGTATGTGTCCTCTAACAATGTGGTCTTATTTGAAAATGGCCTAATTTATCCTCTCCAAATGTGCTTCTATGCCAGGAATCTTAAACATCCGTGTCCTCATTTTTGACAAATGACAGGCGTAGCACGACTGCTCAACCATGTGCAGAAGAAATCTCAAATCACAAGCTTCTAGGGCAGATTCATCAAGAAGCACCTAATGTTTAATGGTCCCTAAAGGACTAAAGGTCAGGGTCTGTTTCCAGTATAGTTTGAAAGCCTCTCATTCATCTTTCCAAGGTGTTGCTATAAATAGAGACTTAGTAACAGAGGCAGTTAGAGGATATTGACAATCGTTCTGAAGTTCCAGAATAAGCTCGCAGAACCTGTTGTTAGTCTCTTCACCTCCTGGTTGAACATAATTTACCATGGATAGATAGATAGATAGATAGATAGATAGATAGATAGATAGATAGATACATACATACATACATACATACATACATAGATTAGAGATTAGATTCATTGATAGATGATAGAGATTAGATAGATAGATAGATAAATAGATAGATAGATAGATAGATAGATAGATAGATAGATAGATAGATAGACCCTCCTATCTACAACCAGTGCAGAAAGAAGCCAAGACAGGAACAGTTAAATTTTTAAACCTGAGCTTCCAACACTGGTCATTAACCATATTCTTACTAGATTTCTACATCTCTACATCCATCTTTGGGGAGGTCTAAGGGCCAAAAGACTTCATCAGATTCTCAACTACAATTGTGGCCTTAGGAGATTCAAAGATTGCGGTTGTGCCAGTAGAGTGATCCATATACAAAGCCTGACTACTTGGTTAAAGATGAAGTGGTGCTTAAAACTCATCAGTTCTCAATCAGCCTTCCTCAATGAGAAGCCAAGACATGGTGAAGAATGACTGGTTCCTTATGTAGGATGAAATAAAAAACGCACCTCAGCCTTTATTCTCCGACCAAGTATGGACATGACAGGGAATAGAATAAGACCGTGCCGGTGGAGGAATTGCATGAGAAGAGAGAAAGCTCCCCCTCAGTTTCTGTCCTAAAGACTTGATGAGGGATCCGACCTTCAAAAAGTAGCAGATGACGGGTGTCAAGTTGTTCCAGGGGAGGCTGAGCACGAACTGATGTGACTGTTAGCGGCATAACGTAACATTCTATTGGTGATTGCATAACGTAACATTCTATTGGTGATTGCATAACGTAACATTCTATTGGTGATTGTCACATGCAGTTTTGAGGTCACTGACAAGCCAGCTCTGAAAATGGGATTGTCCCCTTCCCCTACTTCAAACTTGGATATGTTTATGTCAAGTGTTCTACAAAACCCCCTGACCTGGATCAGGCCAACCCCCCGACTCTGTAGGAAAAGATTAAAACAATCCAAGAGAAGTATTAACATCATTCCCTAGAGACCAGCTAGAAGGGGAACCATTTCCGACAAGCTTTGCTAATGTTTATCCCCTGATATAACTGTGTCTACAGTGGCAGAGAGTATCCTGGAGCTGATCTATGCTGGTTTGGGGGGGAGGGGGATGGCTCTGCACTGCCTCAGGCTCTCTAGACTTTTTCAGCCCATCTTCTCCAGCCATCATGATTATAAGCACCCAAATGATGATGGTGTTCGTCTGCTAGAATTCATTCTTCACTTGGAAGCCTCACCCACAGGAACACTCTTGCTCCATCCTAGGCTCTCTCCACTAGGAACCCCAGGTGGTCTCATCAATGGGGCTTCCCCAAGTCACTTCCTGCTAGCATTTGTAAAGTCCAGAGTCTTTTGTTCGCTTTCGCAATGCGGCTACTCCCATTGTCTCTACTGCTCATCTTTGGGGCCTGACGTGGTGACGATTTGATATCCACCTACTGCTCTTCTCTATCTGCCGCTTGCCACTTACTCTTCTACTTTCGTTTGCTATATACTAAGTGAGCTCCCTCATTCCAAACTGAGAGCACAGCTACCATAGATCATTCTCCACATGGGAAACAGTTGTGCAAAAAAAAGATGGAACTAGGAATTACTGAATTCGATGGGAACAGCTGTATGTGTAAAGCCTTAAGGACATATTGTGACACTGTTGAAAAATTTAAAAAAAGAATGAAAACCTGTTGTGGGAAATATTAAAAAATGAACCTGCCAACTCTCCATGCTCCTGTTTCTTTCAACCTGCCAACTCCCTGGTGGGGCTGGGCCGCACTCCTGTGCTCCTGCTGCCACAGGCAATTCTCTCCAGCTAGCCCTCCCCCACACACCCAGCTCCCCCTCCCCTCCCCTCCCTCCCCCCACAGCATCTGGCTTACTTGTCCTGGGAGTCACTCATTCCCTCTCTGCTATAATCCCTTGTAACTGGCAGTCCCACATTCCAGTAACCAACTGAACCGCCAACCTCATTGTTAGAAATCACAATACCCAGTAACCAGGTAAAATCAAAACTCCTAAGCTTATAGTCAACCAATCAGATTTATGTATCAATAAAATCATAACTTACAAGGTGCCAATACAATAGTTTCAGAAGCAGTTGATAATGATAAAAGCTTTATTCCAATTATGCTAACCTTATGAAATCACTCTACCTCACCCCACCACTCTTAGCTCTGCATCCCTTTTCCTTGTCCAATCACAGGCCTCCTCTGCACTAATGTAATTGGACAGGGAAAATTCTGCAACAAAAACCCATCTCACAATGTGGGGACCTAAACCACGTACAACATGCAGTAGCATAAGTCCTCTGAAAGTCTTATTTCAATGTCCCTACTACATGGTTGTTGACAGTGATCATCATAGCAGCAGGGGTGTCTGTAGTGTCTTTCCAAAGAGTGATTTGGAACTCAGGATCAAAACGCTTTCCAAAGGTCACAGCTTTTGACTGATCCTGTCTTCATTTAGTGACTCATTCCAAAGAGTGTTCATGGAGATTTTTCTCTAAGCAACCTATTACATATAGATAGATCACATGAGTTATGTGACCTTTTCATGGTAGAAAGACGGCAGTTGGCAATTATATACTATAGAAGCACAGTTACTGCATAGTAGATTGTGAAATATTGAGATTCAATTCTTGTTCGTCAGTTGTCCATCGCTGTAACAGGTACTTGGGAAAAAAAAGTCAAGTTTGAAAAGATGAAACATTTCTATTGACTCAGCTTCAGAGACTTCAGTCCATGAAAAGTATGTGTATGTACATGCATGTGCGTGTGCATATATGAAGTTTCTATGTGCAGGTCCAATTCACACATATGAGTACAATATCGAAGGAATCCAGAAAGCATTAGATTTCCGGGAGCTGCAGTTACAGGATTTAGTTAGTCACCTAACATGAATGCTAAGAAGCAAAGTCAGGTCCTTTGAAAGCAATACAAGCTCTTAAAGTCTGAGCAATCTCCCTACCCCCAAACCAGTGGCTTTCAACCTTCTGAATGTACAACCCTTTAATACAGTCCCTCATGTTGGGGGATGCCACTCCAACCATAAAATTATTTTCACTGCCACTTCATAATGCTAATTTTGCTACTGTAATGAATAGAAAAGTAAATATCTGTCTTTTCCAATGGTCTTAGGCAATCCCTGTGCAAGGGTCATCCAGTCCCCAAAGGGATTGCAACCCAGGGGTCAAGAACCTCTGAAAAACCATCTTATTGAATAGGACTGTTACAAAGATTCTCATCAAATGCTTAGTGCCAGGTTCCTTAGAAAGGAACGTCTGCATCTGATAACATCTGCAGGGATGATAGCTTCTAGACACCCTCCTGCCAGAGAAAAGAGGAAAGGAGTCGAGGCTCTAATTTGACCTAGCTGTCCAATCCTGACATCTGAGCAGACAGAGCTGATGGAGTCACATTGTCTCCAGAGGTTCTAATTTCTTCCAAGTTATGATAGCTTTAGGGGGTTCTCATCTCGGGGCCACCTCAATTCACTTGTAACCTCTCTGAGCATGCTGGCCCCACATCCTGTTCTCTCCTAAGCCTCTTCTGCTCTCTGCTCTGACCCTTGGGATTGCGTCTGCGTCCATCTGGATCACTACAATCAGTTCCCCTCATCAAGGCTTCGACGGATCACATCATTTGCTATCGGAAGCATCATGCTCCTCAATCTGTCACTACACAGAGTCACACTAATGGTTTCTGGGCACTGGGGTGCAGATGCATCTCTTAGATGACAGAGGTAACACATACTAATTACACCCTTACCCCAAGTACCCCCCTCACACTATTTTCAATTTTCTTTTGTCTTCTTTTCTGGGTCCCTTATCAGTCTGACTTTGTTCCCTTCCCCTTTTCTTGGTGGTACCCAGTTTAGAACTTTGTAATGAGTGGGGCTCCCAATGGAAACTTCTGGAAATCCTTTTAATAAGGACATCTCGGTTGTTTCCCTTATAATTCAGTTTGGGAAGTCAGCTGGACACCAGCTGGCTTTAAAAAAGCAGCAAATGGCTCCCAGCTAGAGGTAAAGCATTCAGTCCCTACTCCACACTAACCTCATTTTTTTTTTTACGACCCTGGCTAAGCAGTTTCCTCCAGCTGACTCTGCATTCTCTTCCCAAAGAGAAGGGCTCAGAAGATGTTTCTAGATGCTCTGTGCTACTTAGCTTCTGCAGGAAGAGTTAAAGATTAAATAGATTCTTTGTCCTCAAGAGTCTTTGAGATACTTCTTTTAAGTAAGTTATGGGGAAAATACAGCCTTTTGCTCTGCCCTACTGAATTTGGAAGGAAGCAGCTGCCCTGGAAATAAGAAAGGGATTGAAAGGAGATAAAAATCTTCATTTTCCAGCTCCGGTGGCCCAGATCTGAACACTTGAGGCTTTTGCAACCAGGAGAATCAAGTTTCGAAGATCTCTATCTTCGCTCTAAGCTCTATTGCTGTTTTGGAAAAAGTAGATCTTTTGGCTAACAAAGATTCTTTGACCCAGCAACATATGGAAACTAGATATCTGTTTCTATCTTCTACCCAGATCCCCAAACTCTCTTATTGATCTACAAAAACAAAAACAAAAACAAAAAACAAAAACAAAAACAAAAAACCTTCCTTCCATCCATCATTGTCAGGGCTACAGTATGCATTGCGCAGAGATCTTAACAAAGAAATCAGAAGAAACAGGGAAGAGGAAAAGAATTATCTTGCCTTCAAAATCACATTTCCTTCCCTAAACCTTCAAAGCAGTATCTGAACTTTTATAGTTGAGCACTTTGCATATATTCAGCTTTTCTATAATTACTGTATCCTCATAACTCTGTGAAATAAGCATTATAATCTCCCTTTAAAGGTATGGAGGCAAAAGATAGCTCTCTGTAGATAGTAAAGGAACTGGGCCCATTGTGAAAACTACAGGGTGTTCATACACATTCCAGTGAAAGAAGAGGCTGAAGTTAAAAGGAAGATTAAGTCCCAATGTCTCAGCAGATATCTACAGAGGGCTTTCTCTCACCTCCAGACCTCTAAAGGGGATTATAATATCTATTTCACAGACTCATGAGGATTCAGTAATTACAGAAAGGCTGAATATATGCAAGGTGCTCAACTATAAAAGTTCATATATTGCTGAGACACTAAAGATCAATAAGAGAGCTTGTAGCTATATGTGGGTTAACCAAGTTAAACTGTATAGGAGATAACCGAGAAAAGAGGAGGCACAGTGTAACTTTAGTTTTTTAAATCCTATTTTTAATAATAGCTCTTGAACACTTCAACCTTCCTTCTAACCCATCACCCACCAGAGATAGTGGGGAAAAAAAGAATATGAGGGGAATGAACCTGTTTAGAAAGGTTCTTTGAAGCCACTCCCATCTGTGTTGACTGAAAAGCAACAGTTCAGTTTACAAGTCAGTAGTGGCAGATTGATCCACTTGCAAACAATTTATGAACATACCAGCAGTCCAATTCAGTAGAGCCTGGATAGCAAACACGAATCAGCAACAGTGACACAACCTAGTGGAGACAGCCGAGACTCAGCCTTGCCACAAGTCAGCAGGAGAGACCAGGAGGGACTCTAGGAGAAGTTCTTGACTGTGCCTCTCTCGGCGAAACGAAGATCAACGATGATGTGAGACCAGCAAGCATTGTATAGCTAGCTCTACTAGCAAGCCAAGCTCAGCCTTCTCCACTTTCATTTGAGTCCTATTTATGTCCCCTCCAGTCATCTCATGTCCTCCCCAGGTCTTGGCTCAGCACGTCTTGTCTCTGCTGACATCACTCTGTTAATCAGCCCAAGTCTGAGGAAGCTTCAAGAAGTCATAACATACCACCAGAAATATTTTTGATGCAGTTTTTTTCTATAGAGTCCCAACAAGTGGAGCTCAACTGTGCAATGTAAGGCAAACCGATACATGCTTGTTGTTACTGAATCTTTCATCGCATGTCCTTTTATGTGCTTGCTTTAGAAGAACATCCTTTCATAAATGTTTGTTTCTATGAAACTTTTTTCATGAGCCTGTCTTAGCCTTTCACCTGTGTCTCCCTCAGTGAAACTTTCCTTCATGTGTCTGTCCCAGTAACACACCATCTAACACAACTGACTTTCTAAAGAACTCTTAAGTTTCCACTTCACTACAGAGCTTTGGACCAGTGATGGCAGGTTTGCTGGTATCCCAATGCCTGGGAGGACCATGTATGCAAAATACATACATTCTATCTATCTATCTATCTATCTATCTATCTATCTATCTATCTATCTATCACCTAGCTATTACCTATGACAAAGAGCTAAATCCTAGATAACCAAGATTGAGTAGTCTTGGCATCAGAGACAGTTAACTTCTTGCTGTGGTAAAGTAGCAAGTTGATTCATATAAATGTGACAATGAAGAGAGCGTAGGATAATTAACAGCACTTGAGACCCCTGCAAGGTCAAAGGGTAGTGATGATACTGGCTGCCCTCTGAGTCAGCACACAGTCAAGGTCAAAACTGGGATCAGAGGTGACCAGCATGAGGCTTTATCTCTCTAGCTGAAGGGGCAGCTCATAATTACATCTGTGTTGGGATAGAAGGACACACATAGACTATGTGGGGCCTCCTATGGTTCAAACCATGATAGTCCAGAGAACTGGCCAATCACAATACAGATTACCTCAGGCTTTGACTAGTTTCTCCCATTGCTCTATAAAACCTTCAGACTAAAGAAACAAAGTGGCTTTTTCCCTTTTTGAAATTACTCCCAACACTCAAGCATCTCAATTTTACTTCATTTCTCATGTTTCCTCAACTTCTCCCTTTTATATATATTATTCTCCCAGTAATAATTCTTTTTCAAATCTTTCATTAAGAGTATTGCGATGTGGTGTGTGTGTGTGTGTGTGTACACTCATAGAGGTCAGAGGACAATTTGTTGGAGTTGATTGTTACCCTTCGGCCATGTAGGTCAGGAAAGCCAAACCCAGGCAACATCGTTCAGAATTACTTCTTAGCTGCTGAGACATCTCCCTGGACCGATTTGCTATAATAATTTTTTTTTTAAAAAAAAAATAGGCTTTAATTTTGCCTATTCCAATGAGAAGCCACATCTTTAATATTTTATGGTGAGACAACAAACTTAGAACTGTTGTCCCAGGTCAGTCTTGGATGACCACAAATGTGTGGCATTCCTTGAGCTAGGAAAGGTCCCCTCACTCTTAAATCCTGTACAGCTAAGAGTTGGAAACAACCTGAATATCCATTGTCAAATGAATTTATAGACAAGGTGTGGTGTGTACATACACAGATAATACTTCACAGTATTGCCACATGCCACAATACCGATGACTCTGCTGGCATTAGAGTCAGGGAAGTAAACCAGATTCCAAGCACAGATACTGGGCAGTCATGTTTATATGACTGCTCCAGAAGAGAAATTAACACAGACAGGGGAGCAGCTGTACCTGAGGAACAGGGAAATGGGAGTACCCATGACATGGGTAGAGCATCCCTCAGGATTCTGAACCAGCTCTGAAAATCAACAGTGGTTGTGGTCACATAACATCACAACAGTACATTTGAAAATGGCTAAACTTGTAGGCTTGTTGCTATGTATATTTTACAACAATCAAATGAATGTGTATGGGAACTGTGATATTTACTTCAAGAAGTATGTAAGAAGCTCCCTCATCATTAAAAGAGGGAGCCTGAGTTTGAACCTATGTTTACATTGGCTGTAAAACATTTGCTGCAAAACCATGAGCAGCTGAGTTCAATCCGAAGCATCCATGTTTTTGTTTTTTGTTTTTTTAAAAAGTCAGGCACAGTAGCATGCACCTGGAATCCTATTACTGGGAAGACAGAGGGAGAAAGCCCTGGGTTCAACTGGGCACCTAACTTAGAGGAACTGGGAGGTTCCAGGTTTAATGAGAGGAGATGAAGAGCATTTGAGGTAGACAGATAATGCTCATGTGTATGTACTCACACAAACATACAAAAATTAATTAAATAAGTAGTTGATTATATTAGGGAGACTCATCGTCAATAACATCCTGTGCACCAGGCAGAAACTACAGTGACCCGGGGTTGTTTTTCAGAATAGGACTATGTGGCTGGGAGGAAAACTAACCCATGACTCACTGAGCGTTATCTGACCACATCCTCGGGACTCTTCTGCGGGTTTCCTCGTCTGCAACTTTGTCCCCTGGCCTCACCTCTGAACTTTAAAAATAATTAAGAACTAAATGACAAAATGAACATGGCTCCTAATGCCTGCAAAAGCAGCTTTAGTGGATGTTAAGTGCAGTGGTTCGTTTTAGCCAAGACCCTGGAACCTTCCATGTCAGTAAGCAATATCATTCTGTTGTAACGTGAGCTTTTTAAAAAGCTTGTGTTAGGCACTGAAAGCACTGAGATAATACCTCTGGCCTCCTCTGGCCCTGGCTGGGCTGGGCCTGACTGGAAGCAAGCAACGAGATGCTGGAGAGATGGAAGGAGAAGCTGTGTGTTTAACTTTGGCTAGGGATTATTTCCTTTGGAATCTTTGGACTACACAAACATTTAACCATCCTACCTTTCAAAAGATGTCCTCGTAGACACACGTGTAGGCCCCACTCTGATGAGCATGTACGTGGAGAGATGGGAGAGAAAGAGAAGCAGAAGGGTTTGTGCACTGTGAAGAAAGATGGAATTAGTAGTGAGGAGCAGCCCAATATAAGTAGCTTGTACTGCACCCTGAGGCCAAAATGAAGCCCAGCCCCATACTGCTCCAGAAAGGCCGAGGGCCATGTCTGGGTCCATGACCCTACAGCTGTAGGGGTCTGTGTCAATGCCTGTGGGTCATGTTACCACCAAAAGCCAGGCAGAAAGCTCTGGCCTGGGAGGCCACCTGAGGCCATTGCAGGGCTAAGCAGAGATGGCCCTGCCCCTGCTGTGTGCAGCACTCAAGAAAGTGACCCTTACCCTGCTTGACAGTGTTATAGAGCTGTGCCAGATAGCATGGGTTTGGGTGAGCTGGCACAGAGAGTATGAGCTTTGGTGACCTGGCTCTATCTCTTCCTGAGCAGAGTGGGAGAATTGGCCCAAGGGTATGGGAGTCACCAGGGGTCTGTCCCCAGCCCTCACTGGCTGCAGAACTATGGAAGAAGAGGTCCCCACCCCACCTAGACAGCACAACAGAGCTGACCCTGGTGAAGGGGTGTAGGTGAGCCTTCCCCAACGGTATTAGAATAGAAGAGCTGGCCCTGATGACATGGGTGTAGGAGAGCTGGAGTGTTGACCAGTTCAGCTACCATCCAGGCCCAGTTCCAGAGCTTTGAGTTGGCCCACCATCTACACCATCTATGAACGGCTGGAGCATGTAAAGAGGCCTGGTCGCAAGAATCTCCACAACTCAGGGCAACAAGAAGATATCAGAGAGGAGTCCCATCAAGGACCCAGCATTGATGGTGTGTAGCAGAAGCCAGAGGCCTCGAAACAGACCAATGACTCATTGCAATGAACACTTATACGAATAAAGCTGTTGGGACCAAGGAGTGTACTGTGGGACACACTGCAGTTTCCATGGCAAAATTTGTTTTGTTTTCCTTAGAGGGGAGGTTGCAAGGGTGGAGGGCGGATATGGAGGGACAGGGAGATGAATGGAATCGGGATGCCTGATGTGGAATTCACAAAGAATTAAAAGAAAAATTTTAAAGTTTATATGAGTATATATTAAGTAGACATAATAATGGGTTCCATTCATATATACACACATATAGTATTTTTACATGTTTATAAGTGTGCATATTGTATATCTTGATCACATTCACACCCTATTGCACTCTTTTTCCTCCTCTTGGTACTCCCCACCCTCCTCACTAACCTCTAACTTCAGGGTCATTATCATGGTCTCCCATTCCTAGGTCTTTAGGACAGTCCTTGGCCAATATCAGTATCTGAGGGGTTTGGAACTGAATTAAAGTTTAAAGTTTGAATCCCAAACCTAACAAGTTTAGGCTCTGCTAGATTAGACACTGAATAACTTGAGATCTCTAGTGGCAATCAATAATCTAAAATCTTATTTGGGGTCTCTCCTCAACAGCCACAATCATCACGTACAAAGATATTGGTACTGCTTTTTGATATTAAGAAAAATTAAACGTAAGGTTTTTCTCTGGTACTAATGATGGTAATGTATAAAGAGGCCATGGTGGCAGTGTTCTAACTCTATATTAGCCGTTTATTTAATCTCCGCAAGAACTCTGAGATAAACATTAATGTTCATCCCACTTCCTTGATGAGGAAGCCATAAAGTTTGCCCTTGGCCACACAGTTATTCAAACATTCATTCCTGGCCATTTTGTATTGCTATTCAAAATAGTCAATCAACCATTCACATTTCTCAGTGAGACAACGTGAGGTAATTTCAAAGCTAGCATTTGTCAGGCCTACGATAGAAAACTTCAGTCACATGGAATATTAAAAGTCAGACATGCAGTGCAAGAATCAAATGAGAAATCCCAGCCGAATGCTTGGTTTGTGAGTACGGTGAGCTCCTAGCCCACAGAACCAGAGCGTTCTCTGTTTAAGCTCTTAAATAGTCACAGTCATGGCTACTGCAATTGCTAACACTCCACATCGGAGAAAGTCGTGTCACAAAATGACCTCAATCCTGCCAGAATATTGTGAAGTTCTAACCTAGGAGACAAGTTACTCTGTCTTGAAACCAGGAAAAGGAAGCTGTCGTGCAATTTCGGCATGATGTTTATCCCACTGTTGCTGTGAACCGCTCTAAGACAAGGACACATGTGTTTACTTCTCTGAATTTCTCTCTCTCTCCCTCCCTTTCTCTCTCTCTCTTCTCTGTCCCTCTCCCTCTTCCCCTATCTCCCTCCCTCTCTCTATCTCATTCTCTCTCCTCCCCCTCTGTATGTCTGTGTGTGTGTATGCACATGTATGTGTGTATGCATGTGTGTATGCATGTGTGTGTGTGTGTGTGTGTGTGTGTGTGCATATGTAGGTCCTTGTGTGTGAATTCTCACATGTGTAAGGCAGATGATAACTTCAGGTGTTGATCCTAAGGCATCATCCAGTCATCCATATTTTGGGTTTTGTTTTTTGTTTTTTGTTTTTTGAGACTAAATCTCTCAAGTGAATCTGGTGGGCCAGTATAGCTAAACCCTTGGCCCTTCTTTTGTGAAATGAAAAAGCAATGTGGACCATGCAAATGAAAAGGATCTTTCTAACTTAGTCTTACTATAACCTGCACATCAGTTTCAGGACCAACTTTGTTCACCTATAAAAGGTTTAAGAAAAGTTTCTTAACAATAGCTTAATAATCTACCTCAGTGTTATGGCTCTTATTGCTCCAATAGTCTGCTTTTAGCTTAGGGCTCTGTTTAATATTAAAGTGCCCGTGTTTTAAGATTCTTTTGTGACCCCAAGCAGGAGACTCAAGATTCAAACAATATGGGTGGATTCTCACATGTGTAAGACAGATGACAACTTGGGGGGGGGGTTTCAAAAGCTAGTCCGTTCCTTGGGCTAGAAATGGTTAAGAAGCATGCCTGGCTCTCTTTCTTTACATTCTGAGTGTCATATTCCCCTAGCCTCATGAAATTCACCACACACCTTAAAGAACCCACAGGCAAGGTTAGTAATAAGGGTGGCACAAGAATCCAGCAAAAAAACCTAGTTTGTCGGAGCAGCATGTTTTCCCCTTGAGGTCAACAACAGTCATTAAGGTCGAGGACTCCAGTGCTGAGAATTATCACAGATTCTCATTCCCTGACTAAATCGTGGTAAGCAAACCACTGGATTGAGCTCCGCAAATCCCTTGTGGGTTTAGGATTATTGTATTTCGGTGGAGGTTTGCCCTAAGACCGACTGCTCTGTGTAACACCTCCCTGAGCTAAGGAATGAGGGTTGCAAACCAGTGGCCTAACTCTCATCTGCTTAGCTACCTTTGCTTGGCTTTGGCAATAGTTCCTTGGCATGTCCTCACAAAAGAAACATGTCTGCTTGCTTGCTTGCTTGCTTATTTGCTTGCTTGCTTGAGCAACTTTGCATCTTTGTACTGTTGATGAGTTTCACATTTTATAGAGAATTCTAAATGACTAAATATCTTTTCTAGGGCTGGGGAGATGGCTCGGTGAATAAAGAGCATAAAGAGCTGAACTCAGACCCCCAGAATCCACCCACAGCTAGATAATACTGCTAGGTATGTGCAATCCCGGCACTTCTATGGCAAGATGAGAGATAGAAACATGAGGTTTCCAAAATGATAGCCTGCTATGTGTAGCAGCAAACAGAAGGGCCTGTCTTAAGTAAGGAACAAGGAGATGACCTACAGCTGAGGATTGGCTCTGACTTCCATGATGTCACCCATACACACAAACACACACATGTGCATGTGCTTATACATACAAGCAAAGCCTTTTTACACACACACACACACACACACACACACACACACACACACACACACACCAGACTGCCAGTATTAAAATAACGGAACAGGAAAGCAGGGTTCCTTAAGTATAAACAGGATTTTTCAATCTCTAGTAGGTTGAACTCAGGGACCAGGGTCCTGGCATCTCTGAATCTTTGTCTCATATACTCATGAAGGAATGAGTTTCACCCATGATGAAGGGTGAGTTGGAGAAGGAGGTTTTGTAAAAGAAAACAGGTTTGATGGAGAAATAGTTAAAGCTCTCTGACAAAAGGCAGAGCTCCAGAAATCAAGTGAGGCTCCAGAGAGGACTGATGAGAGGGTCCCAAGAAAGGGTGGAGTCATTCCCATGTAGAAGGAGGCCAAGAGAGGGAAGGATCCACGGAACTATGTCTTCGTGGCTTTTTCTAAGACTTAAGGCAGAACTGAGGTAATACTTCTTGGGATGTGTTAATTCAGCACGTGGCAGGCCAAGACAATTGGAGTGTGAATGCTCTTTGCATATTCTTCAGGACCAATACCAGTCAAATCACCCGGGTGTGACCCAGTTAGGGGAGTAGTTCCGTCTTGAAGTGTCCCTCCCCCATCTAACCTTGGCTCATCTGCTCGGCTCAACATTATCTGCTTCTGGCTTCTTTTTGGCGAAGCTTGTGAATGCTGCTGGTTTCTGACCTTGGTGGGGTCTGCTAGCCTTTAGTGCTCTCTTTTATGTGACCAGCTTGAAGTTTTGACCATGGTCTTTTTTTCCCTTCCTGTTTAAGGAGAGCTCATTCTCACCGCAGATATCTGGTTAGAGCTGTGGTTTTCCTCAGCAACCTCATATTTACCTCCTTGTCTCGGGCAGACTGGATAAGAGGAGGCATTGTAGAGACTTGCAATTCAGCCTGCTACAATTAGCTGCGTTGGAACTGAGAATATGCAGAAGGACAACAGTCTTGCCTATGTTCGTAGGGGCACAGCATATTTCATGGCCTCCAGCCAAACCCCACTGACACTGGCTTTTTCCCTGAGCCCCATTCTTCCTCTCATCAGGTAAGTTGGCTGTCTCCTGACCAGCTACAGGTGCCCTTCCTAAGCATTCCAGACATTGCCATTTTAACTTGAAAGTTCTTTTCAACACTAAATTTTTTTTTTTTAAAAAAAAAAAACTGACATAGTATTGTTGATACTTTTGAGGATATATGAGATGTGTAATTTCAATACATAGTTCTACACACAAGCCCTCCAGGGTTGCGTGTGTTGGCCAGGGTCGGGGTGTAAATGGGGGTTGCTAAGTTCTTGCCCTCAGAACAGCAGCTCTGGGACACTGGGACTCACCCCTTGCTGGCTTGAATGGAGATGTGGAAGAAAGTCCTTTGCTCTAAGGCAGACCACACCCCCATCTTCCTTCGGGACATCCTGCCCCAGGATTTCTAAATCAGGACCAAAGGCAACAGAGTGTAAACTCTACATTCCATTCTTTGTGTTAGGAAAGCCCTGTGAAAATTCCTCACGTGGCAAAGAGAGGGCACAGGAGCTGGTGAGAGCTGTCACTGTGGCCCAAAGTTTCAGAGGAAATTCCCATATCTTCCACTGGAAAGATTTCCAAAGGGGGGGGCAAGTTAAGAGTTGAGGATCTTTTACAAAGTTTACTTGTTTATTTTTGTGTATACTAGTGTTTTGTCTGCATATATGTCTATGCACCATGCACATGCACTGCCTGTGGAGACCAGAGAAAAAGTAGTAGATGTCCTAATACTGAAGTTACAGATAGCTTTGAGCCACTATGTAGAAGCTGGGAATCAAGCCCAGAAAAACTAGCCAAAGCTTTTACTCGCTGAGCCATTTACACACACACACACACACACACACACACACACACACACACACACACACACACCAGATTAGAGTTTTATATCGTGTCCTAAACTGTCATGTGCTACTACAAAACTATTGATTTTTATTAATTTATGTGTATGAACATTTTGCCTGCATGTATGTCTGCATCACTTGCATGCCAGGTACCTATGGAGACCAGAAGAGGACATGAGGTCCCCTGGAACTGGAGTTACAGATGGTTGTGAGCCACCATGTGGATGCTGGGAACTGAGCTCAGGTCCTCTAGAAGAGCAGTCAGTGCCCTGAGCACTGAGAAATTCCCAGCCCCAAGAATTCCACTTTGAAATGAGATTGGGGAGACATAATCCCTCCTTTCTTACAAAGTCTCACTGTGGCTTAGCATGCTAAAGGCACAGAGAAAGTCAGACAAATGGATCCTGTTCCTGTTTACTGCAAGATTTCTGAAAACTTACTAGACTGCACATGATTTTTTCCCCCTTCTCTTATGTAACACAATCAACATCTGTTTTGAGGAATGTACGTTGGGAAATACTGATGCAATGGAAAATAGTGACCTTTGGAGTCAGCAAGCCTACAGCCAACCTCTCCACCTGATCGCTGGCTTACTAAACCTTCTACTCTGCCTCGCCATCTTCAAAGGCCAAGCTCATAGTTCCGACTTTATGAGACTATTGCAAGGGTGAACTAAGGAAACGTATTGACTGGTGCCAGATGGAGAGTCCAGGAAGGGGAAATGGCTGTGAACCAAAATGACATCTTATGGAGTGGCATCTGTAAGGTGCTCCTAGATCCCACTTCCAGGAAGAAGGGGATTTGATGCCTTGGCTGCTTGGAATGCTGCCAGAAGAAACAGTTCTATTGGGTCCACCCTTCTTGAGGGCAAGCCTGATCCTTAGAGCAGTTGTGGGGGTAGAGGGAGCCAGAATCGTTACAACCTGCCCGCTACCCTGTCTGCAGAAGTCACCAAGGATGCTTTAGCTTCTGAGCGTCTTTGGCTTTAGAACACTCCATGCTCAAAGCACACGACCAGATTCTGCAACTTAGCAACGTTCTCAAGTAATTTCGAGTGCCTTTGAGTTTGAGGAGCAGTGCCGTATAGGAGCCTTTGAGACAAGGTCACAGATCAAGATCAGTAAATGCTAGTGGGCATTTTGTTCTTTGACTACAGAGGAAAGCTCAGAATAGGGCTCTGCCAGCTGTCTTGCAAAGATGTGCTGCATAGGACAGCCAGCTCTATTCCCTCCTTCTAAGGGCAAGCTGATAAGAGGCCAGGGTTTCATTAACATAAGGATATACAGTCTTTAAAAGATGCAGTCATGCTGACTGAGAGGGTAGAGAGAGGGCAGAAGAAAGGCAACTTTCTTATCTTGGAGGGGGATAACCAGAGAAAGTCTTGGTTGCTAGGCACTGGAGCTCGTTTTCCTGATTTATGTCATCCTGTTTTTCCAGTAAAGACTCTGCAATATTGCATTAGTCAAAGAATTCTGCAACATCATTTGAACGACATAAGGCATCTGCTTGTGTCTGAACATGACTCAAAGGGCAGGCTTGTGCCAACCCATCTGTTCCTCTGAGAATATACCCAGAATTAATTATATTAGAGACTTAAAAACAACAGGCTCACTATGACAGATGACCCTGGTGGGTAGATAGAAAAAGACCATGTGGCAAAAGACATAGTTTGTATTCCCTCCTTTTGCTGTGCCCTAAAGAAAATCCAGAGATGCTTTCTTGGCTGGGTATCACTACTCAAAAGAAAAATGACCAAATCTACAAACGTAACTGAGCTAACTAAAGCATAAGATACAAGGTCTCTTCATACAAAATTCTCTGGGCAAGACTCCCACTAAAGACCTTTTGTTCAGTCTGAGATGCTAGTCTATAGGATTTGCCATCTACATTCACAACTGAGCTGTTTCTCTTCAGCTAATGTTCTCTGGAAACATCCTCACATGTATGCCCAGGGGTGTGTCTTCCAGATGTTTCCAAAATCAGCCAAATTGCCTGCATTGCATGTAACCTTTCTTTTGGATTAGCTCGACTATGGCTTTCTTGAGTTCATCCCAGAGTCCTGGCATCTCCAACTCCTGGGGTTTCCATTGCTACTTGGGCTTCACCTTTACAGCTCCATGCAATGGTTCTTTGTACTTCCTTGTGGGAAATTCAGCCCTGAGCCACATCACCTTACTTTGGTGACTTTCTGGAGTATTGCTGCAAGCCTCTGTGACCCCCTTCAGTTTATCATTCATGCACAAAAGCAATACATGGATGATGTTACCAATTTTGTTACTACCTAGAGGTATAGCCACTTCTATCACTAGAGCTATAGCAGATTCAGTGGTCCTATTGTCCCACCCTGATCTAGCAAAGTTCCCCTATAATGATTGATCCATTGAGCTATGTTTATAGCACTCTAACGTTTATCTAGCCCACCGACCCAAATTCCTCCATATTCCTCCTATAAACCAGCTCCAAAGACTTGCAAGCCATCAAATCCAGAAATTACCTCACTCTTGGCACTAATTTTTTTCTCTTAGTACCTTTTTTACCTTTCTGTGACTAATCATCCAACAAAAAGCAACTTAAGAGTTCTAAAGTTTTGAACTTTATATGTTTGAAGGTCCATTATATTGAAGAAGGCATGACAGCAGGAGTGTCGGGTGACTGAGCACATTGCATCCAGGAATAAAGCAGAGAGAGATGAATGTTCGAGTGGGTTTCATCTTTCTCCTTTATAGACACTTGGGAATACCCGTCTGTATTATTGCTTCACATTCAAGCTGAGTCTTCCTTCTTCTGTTAAACATCTCTGGGAAAAACACCTCACAGGCATGACCAGATGTATACCCCAGAGATTATTTCAAATCTTGTCAAGTTGATAATAAAGATTAACTGTTATAGGTACAGTCTAGAATTAGAGGTATTCATGTCCACTCTTTTATGTAGAAAGATGGCCAGCCAGAGAACATTCTCAGCGAGGAAGGGGTCGGTTGCTGAACATGGGTCACAAAAGGAATGTGAAAGATGTCGAGAGAACTGTGACATTTAAGAGCAGTTCTATGACTACTAGGGGAAGATACAGAGTGGGGCACAAACAGGTTTCCCAGTGCTGTGGAGAGCTAGCTGCAGTTAGAAACATTTTTAACTGAATAAAGAAGAGGAATTTGCTGACAGTGAGAACTGTGCACTGTCCCGGGCTGACATCAGATTTAGGGAATTACCGCTGTGGGGATCTCTATCATGGGTGAAATCAGCACTTTGCATAAAAAATTCCCTATGCATCAAGAACAGCCGAAGAGTATTATTGGTGATTTGGGGTAGTAATAATTAAAGGGCCAACCTTTGCAAGTACATATTGCAAAAATATGCTTAACATATAATAAAGGTTGTTTATATAACAGCTGTCCCTTTTTTCCTACTACTTTATCTTTATTATGGTCCCTTTAAGATTTTTTATTTAAAATATTTCATATATTTTAATCATATTCTTTCCTTTCCCCCAACTCCTCCCATATTCTCCCCTCCAACTTCATGTCTTTCTCCCTCTCTCTTTCTTCCCTCTTTCCGCTCTCTCCTTTCTCTCCCCTCTCTCCTCTCTCTCCCCTCTGAAACAAACCAAAGAAAACAAAAAGAAAAAAATCAAAACAAACAAATTAAAAATACCAAAAGCAAAACAAAACCTCATGCGCACACACAAACAACAAACAAACATTGAGTCCATTTTGTGTTGGACTGGTGGGGCTTGCCTTGGAGTGTGGTCAATACACCCAGCAACACTCCAGTGTAGAAAGCTGATTTTCCCTTTACCAGTGAGTATCGATTACGAATAGTTTCTTGGTTAGGGGTGGGCCTTCATCTGTGATTGTCCTTCTCAGAGCTGGCATTTTCCCCGTTTGAACTCGTGAAGGTTGTGTGTGTTCAGCTGTCACTCTTAATTACTTTCAATATGAACTCCCTTTGAGTGGAAGGGAAAGGAAGGGCGATAGATGAGCGCCCCACGAACTGCATGCAACATGCAAACTCTCATCTTGGATGCAGAACTATTATATCCCTCCTGTGAATGTTACCACAATGACAGAGGAAGTGAAACAAAAAGACTAATGATTGGTGAGGCAGACCGTATTGTGCTGTGATTTTGAGTCTGAAATACCCCCCATAGGTTCATGTGTTGAACTCTTGTTTGTTAAATGGTGGCACCATCCTGGGGGTGGGGAGCATGGTCCTATTAGGAGATGGAGCCTCACTGGAAGAAGCATAACTCTGGGGGAACCTTTGGGAACAGATTATCCTTGTCTACTTCCTGTGTTTGTCCCATATTCCTGGTCTATGTTGATCTGAAGAAACTACCTCGGCCACCTGTGCATGTCACACGGTGCCATCATCTGAGCTCTGCCCTGCCCTGCCTTCCCTGCCACAAAGGAGTGAGAACCTATAAAAGCATGAGTCTTTTAAGCAAGAATCTTTCTTCCTCTGTGTTGTTTCTGGCAGGTTTTGTGGCCCCAACAACACAAATGTAGCCAGTGTGGGGTGGTAGAACACGGAGCAGGCATGCTGCATTGGACAACAGCCTGAGACTTTCCAATCCTAAGATGCTGGGATTCTAGGAAAACATTTGAGCCTCTGTTTGAAAGTAAAAAGCCTCTTATAAGAAGGGAATGAACCATTGTATAAATTATTCAGGGCTTCAACTCCTTCAGGGAATGGCTCCCAGAAGTTTGATTGAGGTGGATTGCTCTTATCTCTCTAGACCAAGGCTGATTTTTTTTTTTTTTTGATCTCCCATGTCCAGAGATAAACCATGGGTCAGTAGGATATAAGAACTTGGTGTCCCCGCAGCCCATGTCGTAGTGATTGTCAAAAACACCACCTCCTGCAAAATTTACAATAAACCATATTCCTGAGGCCCAGAATCACTATGAGATGAATTGCTGTGAAGTGGTATTGCAGACTCATCTTACTGCAGTATAATGACGCAGCGTTGGGTTTAGACATTATTAGTTTCAAGGCATTGCAAGGAGTGGCCTAAGATAGGTGACTTAGACAACCTTGGGTAAATAAGAACAGTCACGCCCCCAAGGGTTGCTAAGAGAACATAATACATGTGAAGTATTTAGAATCGTAGGGGGCAGGAAAAAAGTATTAGCTATGCTTGCTTCAGAATTCCTAGTGTTGTTCAGTAGCTGGGAGAAAGTTGCACCTGTGTGGACACACACTTACAACGCAGTGGCCAACACAACAGGGATATAAGGTGAAAACCATAGTAACACATTCTATTGCTTCTTAAACATAGACTAGCTTTATGAAATTAGTCACTAACTTGTCACTTTGCTATCAAAGTCCTTCCTGAGTGACTAGAGATGTAGCTCACTGTGATAGCACTCGCCTAGCATATACAAGGCTTAAGTTTGAATTGCTAGGAGAAAATAATATATGTACTTATTATATATATAGTACATATTATATGTATGCATATATAATGTGTTATATATGTGTTTATACACACATATATGTTCTCTATTATGCATGTATTATATATAACATATACATACAAATATATATTTATATATTATATATATATGTGTGTGTGTGTTCTTCTTTATTAAGTGAACAGCATGTACCTACACCAAAAAAAGCTAGTTGCTATAGACCTACTAGGCATCACTCTTTCAAAACTCGGAACACTTTATGGTATTTACTCAATATATTTGTAAACAATGTTTTACTCATCTTTGATGGTTAATGTCTTCCCAGCCCTTCACCACCCAGGCCAAATGACTTTATCATGAAGACTTTCTTCCAACAACACTGGAGAGAAGATGCCTCCCCTTGTTTTTGGACCCTTATCACTTTATGCCTATGTTACTGCACTCCTCACATACCCCTCTTGTTTACAGTTGTTTTTTGACCTCCACCCTTAGATCTGAAGTGCTTTGAAAGATATTCCTTATTTATCTTCATATTCTGACTGGATTCCTTCATCCCACCTTCCCAATACACAGTTATATGACAGTGCCTTACACACTGTGCGAAGCTGATAAATCTGGGTTGGTTTGGGAATCTTGTGGGTACAGGGAAGCACATAATTGGAATAGAGATTTGGAAGTTCCCTATCTAGCCTGAAAGTGGCAAGATAAAGCAAATGGCTGCTTCCTAGATACGGTGAGACTTGTTAAAATGAGATGTTTAACATGTAATAATAAATTCTAATACACACTTAGTATTTATGAATGTTCAGTTGCTAGCCATTCATTGTTCCCTTCTATAACAATATCCCTCTCTCAACTTCCAATAGTAAAGATGGTGGGTGACTCATGTTTGCTCCACTACATCTCCAACTTAACCTAAATGGGATCAGGACAGCCATTTACAGGAAGCCAGTTCCTCCTGGCCTAGCAAGATGAACTCTGTCAACAGAACCCTCCCACTGCAAATTTCCAACAGAGACCTGGGAAACCTCAGCCAGGAGCCACAAACCCCAGAGTTGCTATGACAACAAGAACAACACTGATAGCAACTCTGTCCATTGAGTATGCACTGCACACCAGCCATGGTACTGAACATTTCAAGGTATTGCCTTCACCTCTCAAAGTTTCCTGGGAGGTTGAAGCTACTAAAAGGCCAGAAAACGAGAACAAAAAAATGTAAGAAAACAGCATTGGCATGTTGAGTATTTTAGTAAATTTCAAGATTTGACTACCTCTCTCCAGCACCCTGTCTCCCACCCTTTTCATCCCCTGAGGCTCAAGAGGAAGGCTTTGTTTAAACAGGCCAGATCCTCCAGAAGAGACGTGGCTGAGAGGAAGAAACTTGGGTTGACATCATTTCAGAGCTCAGCTGACCTGGATCTCAGGCTATTTTCTATTCTTCAAGCCCATTGGTCTCCCTAAAAATTATTTATTTCCCCTTCTGAATTGCCTAGATCCCCCCACTTCTCCCGTTCTCTGTATTCCCTGATGAAAGTGTATATGCTTCTAAGATTCACTGAGATTCTGAGTCTTCACCTTCCAGGGATATCATTGTACACATAATGTGCACACATTTTCTGATGTTAATCTATGTACTGCTAGTTCAGTCTAATTAACTCAACTATCAGATCCACGACGGTGAGAGGGAAAGTTTTTGTTGGTCCTGCGAAGCTACAGTTGAGGCCATTTCACAGATGAGGATCCCAGAACATAGAGAAATTGCTCAGCCAGGCATCACACTAGGCCCCTCTGTCCATACGATCTCTGCTCTGAATCCGTCTACTCTGAATCCAATAGTGTCTCTACTACCAAATGTGAATCTCCAGGAAGGACAGGAAAGGGGAAGTGTCCTGTAGAAGGATTCTATCAGGGTACTCTCTTAAGGGTTGCAAACACGTCAGTCTGGTGAGAAAAACATCAGAAGTTCCAGGGAGAACGATACATGAAATACCAAGCAGCAGAGACAAACAACAAAGAGCTCTAAGTCTCAACAGCTGGGGAACCCCCCAGGGTTTGGCAATACTGTTTCCTGCCTTAGTATTTGTGAACCCTGGTTGACCTTTGTATCATTTACATGGTGGGGTTTCTTTGCAAGTTGAAGAACCGTATGTGTACTTAGTGAAAACCTGTGTGGACTCAGAAATCACCCACATCCCACCGTCCAGGTGCTTTTTTTAGTCCCTTGTCAACTTGACACAAGCTTGGGTCCTACGAGAAAAGGAAACATCAGTGGGGAAAATAAAACCTTCATCAAATTGTCTATAGGCAAGTTGCTAGGGGTATTTTCCTGATTAATGGTTGCTGTTGGAGTGGCCCAGATCACTGGGGTGGCGGTGGGTAGGGTGGTGCGGGAGGGATGCCATCCTGGGCAGAGGGTCCTGGGGTTGTATTTTTTAAAAAAAATAAAAAGGCTAGTTGAGCTAGCCAGTAAGCAACAAGCATTCCTCTGTGGACTCTGGTTCAGTTCCCACCCACAAGTTCTTGCCTGCTTCAGTCCCTGCCTTAGCTTCCTTTCATCATAGACTGTGATCTAAATGAGTCAGCCAAATAACCCTTTGCTTCCCAAGAGCTATGGCGAGTATTTTATCACCGCAACAAAAAGGACACTACACAGTCCACTCCTCGGGCCAGACCCTGCAGACTGTCCCACATGGACAGATCCCTTTTTCAGATTTGGCTTCATTGACTAACTACCCTATTCACAGGGATGTCTGTTCTCAATGTGCTGGGACCCTCCATGGGTTCACTTATAAAATGACTGAGGCAGGGGGGAAATGGCTAAATGACATTTGAGGTATCTACAGCAAAGAGTTGAGTCTGCAGCTAAGCTAAGACACCGAATGTGAACCTTCCCACCCCCTCTGTCTGTCTTCCTTCCTTTTTCCTTCCTTCCTTTCTTTCTCTCTCTCCCTTTCTTTTCTTCTTCCTCTCTTTCTTTCTGCTTTGTTTATGGTTTTGGGTTCTTTTTCGTTGTTGTTGGGTTTTTGTTTTGCTTACCGTTTTTTTTGGTATAGCATTACTTAGGGCTTGTGTGGTAGAACCCGTGTTACCAGCTGGGTAGAAAAGAAGGTAATTTTATCTATCTGGGTTTCATTCCACTCTTGTGGCTCTTTTTCCAAAGTCACCAGTATTGCCAGAAAATACCTGCATCGCTTTGTTCTCACTATCAGCTCTGTGGACACCCAGCTCTTTATCAGTGAGACTGGTCTATTTTTCCACAGCTCTGTTTACTGATTATCTGCAGCATTCTTCCCAAGTTGGTTGTTTATTGTACTGGTCCTTATTCTTGCTGGGCTTTGGTTTGGCCAAATCTAACTTTCCTGCCCATTTGGACCTACCTGGTCCCCTCCCTTCTGTATCCCACCCGACACTCTCAACATTTAACAGATGGTTGGAAGAGAAATTGAATTGGCTACAGGGTAATAGCTATCAGTGTGAGTGTTGGGCCAACTTTATAATTCCCTAATACAGTTAAGTATACAGGCAAAAGGGGTCACATTTAATTGAGTTTTGTAATGGATTTATTTGTAAATGACCCATGCCTGTCTTGTAAATATTACCTGAGGTTGTTTCCTACTTTGAAATGGTTTCAGGCCGTGACGGAATTGCAAAACTCACTGATCCCAATCTTCCTCTCAGGAGCACATGACCAGAACCACACACAAACAAGTTGTGAGATAGATAAGGCACCTCACATTAAGCTGTGGAGTGCAAAGCAGCCTGGGAAAGGGTTGCTCTGAGGTAGGATTGAAATATCAAGTACAGGATGCTGAGTTAAAATTTCATTTTAGAGAACTAATTAATTAGCAAGTAACATTGCACAATGGGGTCAGGGGGGCATACTTTTTATACTATACAAAGACTCTGTTAACTGAAATTCGAATTTCCTAGGGTATCCTGTATTTTGAGTGTGGCAACTTTACCAAGGGGTCAAGATTTAATTCTTTCAGCACAGATTTAAATTCTCCAGCCCTCAGACTTCTGAAGGCTGAATAAGCCTAAGGTGTTTTGTAACTCAGCAATTTTGCAACTCTATGACTCAGATACTAATGAACTGAGAGAAGTGCTATTAGGTAAGGGATTTAATCTCTTGCTGGATCAATTTCTTCATCTTCAAAGTAAGAATTATGCAGCCAGTGGATGACCTGGCCCATGCCTTCATCAGGGATAGCTAAAGCTGGATGTTGGTTATATAGGAGAAGAGATTCTCGTTAGGAGCTGCTGAAGGTAAGGGACCCAGTTCTGATTTCGATGACTGTTGCTTTAAAAGGAGAAGGAGGGAAGAGGCAATAGGAACACACTAAGTTCCTGCAGAGTCATGGAAGTGAAAAGTCACAGAGGGCTGACCCATGCCAATGTGCTTAGGTCAGCTCCCAACTGGCGGGTTGGGAAGTTACTAGGCTACCTTCCCCCGAGTCCCTGACCACATTCTTCCTAGTGATTCCTTTACCAAAGAAAGGTTTTCAGATGCTTGAGAAAGATGTCCCTGAGTTACAGGGGTTCATATAAACCTCAAAGGACCTGGGGAAGGACTCCCCACTTTGAGCCCCCTTTTATACTGCTCCAAGTAAGGGAAGTCAGAGGCTTGCATGGTCAGGTCTTGACTACAACAGTCAACATTTCTGACAGCTTTCAACTCCAAAAAGGGGGCTGAATTGATCTAACACTGCCACATTTGGCTGCTAGAATCCATCTTAGATTTGGTCAAATCTTAGTGCACGATTTGGGTTTTGGTAAGTCTTTTTTAAAAATTTATTTTTTACGTCAATTTTGTTGGTTGACAATTTCATAATGTTTATAATGTGTTAATGACTCTCCCTTCAACCTATGCTTCATAGCTTTGATTGTATTTGTGATCCAGTCAGTTTAACCAGGGCCATCTGTATGACCAGTGGATTGACACTAACCACTAGGATCTAGTAGGGTCAGCAGTGAGAAAACAGCTAGAGACAATAGTTCCCCCTCTCCCTGAATCTATCAATAGCAAACACATGGGCAATGAGTGTGCGTGCGCGTGCGTGTGTGTGTGCGTGTGTGTGTGTGTGTGTATGTGTGTGTGTGTGTGTGGTACTCCCAGGCCTTTCTCCATCCATTCCTGGTTATTAATGAGCCTACTCTTTTGTAGACTCAATGTTGTGAGTTTGTGATCACAATGGTGGATCTGCCCAGAAGATGACATTTTATAGCCATTCTCCCTATTTTCTGCCTTTTGCATTAGAGAATATAATATAAATATATAGCTGAGGCCTGAGCACTCATTCATCATGCATTCTGAACACCTTCCTTATACAACTATGATCCTATTTACTGTTGTTAGCTGGGGAGAGAGGCTTCTCTGATTAAGGCTGAGAGTAACATTGTCTGTGAACACAGTCACAGTATTTAGAAGATACTTTGGTATTATGTCAACTTAGCTAGTCAGTATTATTCAGCTCCCTACTAGGGCCCATGACCTATTCCATCATGGCTTTTTGACCAAATTTATAGTATCGGGCATGAATTGAGCTTCAAATTTGGTTGGTTACTCCCAACAGTAGTGCCACTATTGCATGAGTTTCTTTGTTTACTGGTTGTTTATTGTTGTGGTTTTGAGATGAAGTCTTATCTCTCCCAGTTTATTTTAAAGTCATCATGCAGTTAAGATTTGCTTAAGTGCCTGATCCTCTTGTTTCTACTTCCAAAATTCTGGCATCACAGGCATGCACCATGATACCTAGCTCTAGACAGCAGCTCTTATATGCAGCTCTGACCTGAACCCATGAGAAGAACTGAGTGTAGTGGTATGCCCTTGTTCTCAGCACTACGAAGGCGGAGACAGAGGCACTGAGGAATTCACTAGCCAGTCAGTCTCACCAAACCAGGAAAAGACAGAGATCCTATCTTCAAGTATGAGGTAGAGGGATTTGCCTCACATACTTGCACACCAACACACATACATACATGAACTTACATGCATATACACACCAACACACACATACACACACACCAACACATACCAACACACATACATATACACACACATACATGGACACACACATACATACACATGCACACATACACGAATGCACACATATTCACACAAATACACACAAATTCACCCCCCCCACACACACACACGAACTCTTCTATCCTACTGTGATTACTCCCCTTTATTCCACTCTCGAGACATCCCTCCAGTTCTCAGCTTTATTGCACCTTGCCTGGATTGTTGCAATCGGTTTGTCAATTTCTAGAACAGCATTTTCTGGGATAGGACAAATGTAAGAGAAGCTCCAAATAAAAGCAATGTGAGTGAGGTGGAAACTTAATTAATGTTATGAACTTGTACGGCAGCTCTGCCCACATAATCAAACTTAGGCTCATCTGTCTTGCTGTTCTGTCATGCCACAGCCACCTTGTCCATCTACCATGTCCACGTCCCAACCTATAGAGGAGGATAAGCAACCAGAGGCCCTGACTTTTAAAGGCATGAACCAGAAATTACACTGTAGCTTCCATGGAACTGTCTAGAACTCGGCCATATGACCACATTTGCTTCCAGATAAGTTGAAAAAAAAAAAAACAATCTTTATTCTGGGCAGTCATGTGTTCAGCTAAAAACTGGAGTTTCTATTCATACAACAAGGATAAGCATATAGACCTGTGTTCACTGTGCACTGTGGAAGCCATGTATCGCTATTTAAATGTATTAAAATTCAGTAACAGCAAACATCACATTCCTCAGAGTACCTCTAAGGTATTCAATAGCCAAGAGTGATAGCATAGATTTAGACCATTCCAACCCTCATGTGACTCTCTATTTGCTAGAGTTACTGTCAACTACCAAGACTTTCAACTCTGCCCCTCCCAGATGTTTCCCATACATTTTTTTCTATATGATCATGTCACCTGGGTGTTACAAATTTTTCTATATGAACCCCCAAACATTATTTTAACACTCCCATCCTTTCTTTACTATGGAGCTTATATGCTCACCATCTCTACCATCTGGGATCCTTCTCTACAAAGGTTTCTAGCTTGCATAGTGTGGAACTGTTTCAAACACATCAGGCCATTTCATATTCTTTGTTCTTCCCTTGGGGCTTAAGTTGCTCTCCTTCCTCTCTTGACTAATTTGCTAAATCTCTTTGTCGCCTGCTGTTCAAAGTTTTCCCACCCTGTCCCATTGGCTTTAGCACACTCCAAGCAATGTTCCACTAGAACATCGCATACTGAGCTGTTATTTAATGCCAGATGTTTATCTCCTCTGTGAATTATCTTACCAAATTTTCTACCTAGAACCAGTGTACTTATTAGACTGTGTGCAGAAAGTGCTAACGGAAAACATGTATGACAGGAGAAATGTCTCTCTTTAATATGCATAAATACTAGTAACAATTAGTACCACTTAGCTATGACTTTAAAGTATCATTTAGGTTTGTGTAGGTTCCTTGGTATTCATGGGATTTGATCCCAGAACCTACAAGAATACCAAAATACTAGGATACCTAGACATACACACATACATACATACATACATACATACATACATACATACATATAAAGGAGACTCTAGAATTCTATATTTAGCTAAGAGGAAGACTTGGGATCGTGGTTCAAGTCTTGGTGTGTGCATGGAAACATGCTAAATGAAACTGAATGGGAACCAGTAATGTTTAATATTTATGCATCAGAATTCTATGGTGGGTTCACAAGGAGAATGGCATTTCTAGCTCTCAGGAATAAGTCCTAACCATTAGGAAAAGGGTTTAACAACAGTCTCTTCCTTCAATCTTATTGTATATGATAGGTACATACATACACACATACTTACATGTAATTTGCATATAATTGGGCACATCCTTTTGTATACTTTGTTATCTCTAACTTACATCTAAGTCTCAATGCAAGGCCTGCAGGCCACACCACTTCACTTACTAGGATTTAGTGTAGTACTTGCTGCGTATTCAATTCAAGATTTTACTCTCTGGAATTTTCTGGAATTGTTCTTTAAGAAGTCTTTCCATTGTGCAGTTGGTTGCATGTATCCATGCACAGCTAAGGGACACAGAGCACCTGCTGCATAGAAGTGTGTTGGGGAGCTTCTGTGGGCTGTCCGAGAAGGTCTGGCTGAACAGGTAGTACTAAGGGTGATGTGAATGGTGTCATAATCCTCGCAGGAGGCTAGGATTCCCAAATAGCTCCTGGGATGTGTGAGCATGGAGAAGTACTCTCTTGGGCAATTCCACCAACAAACTCGACTTTTATCTCTTTAAGAGAAGTTAGGTTTTGTCTTTGCCAGCAGCAGCAAGATTACCCAAGACACACAAAGCTATGAAGTTTCTCTCCAGCCCATGTCTTTGTGGTTGACTTTGGTCCTACTGACTTCTTAATAATCCCCATATCTGTAAAAAGCAAGAAGCACTGATTTTAATCGGCTATATCATCCCAATCCAGGGATATCCAGATTTTTAAAAAACTTTATTTTTATTTTTAAAAAATTTCAGCTAGGGTAAAAAAAAAAAAAAAAAAAAAAAAAAAAAAAAAAGCACAGACAATAGTTTTATACAAACCAGTGTGAAAGTCCTGGGTATGTTCTTGCGGCTTCAGAACCACAGGGTGACAGACACTGCTGCTAACTTCTGCTTTGTTTAAGCTGCATTTCTTTGCTTATTAAAATCTGCCCCTACTCTGCCTTCCTCTAAAAGGAGAGCCTCAGCCATCCCAAACCTTCTATAATCAGCAAGAACATCCTGAGACTGTCGGAGTAACCTACATGGATCAGGTGCGGTTGAGTTTGAGAAGGCAAACACTGCAGCCGGTACCATGTCATGTATTGACTTTCTGTTGAGAGTGGATCGCTGTTTCATGCAGGGAAACATAGCATCTACGCCGTGATGATGTTTAGAGGAACAAACATGGGGCTTGGGACCAGAAAGCCTGTACTCTTAACCTTTCACTGATATTTACACATCTTGCCAACTCACAAAGTCCCCCTGATGCTTTCACTTCTTCATTTATAAAATAGACATAGAATGTTCTTGCAAGATCACTCTTATTTTGTGAGGATGAGGTCTTACTATGCTGCCTAGCTTGATGTCCAACTTCTTGGCTCCAACACACAATCTTCCTGCTTCAGCCTCTGACTTACTGATAGTACAGGCACACAGGATCATGACATTTTGCCTGGTTTTGGCAGGATGGTTTTAGGGGGAAAAAAAACGAAAAAAGAAACAAAACATGCAAACATAGTTATCAGAAAAATTAATCTGGGTAAACACTTTACCAAATTGTTCCATGTGATCTAAGAGGAACATTTTCAAAACCAATATTAACAAACACACAATGATAATTATTTTGAAATAGGCCTCTAAATTTTATTTGTTGGGAAATACTCTTAGGAAAACTTTTCACAATCTTTTTTTTTTTCTACTCTAGTCCGTCTTCCCTCTTCCTCCGTGTTTCCAAACCCTTCTACTTGCTGAATCCCTCCCTAACTCATAAAACACCTTAAGCAACATTCTCTGGATTATGGACTGTTTTACTTTTTCTCTTACTCATCCTCACCAAGAAGAGCAATATAGACTATGTACTCATACTTGTTACTGTTTTTCATTGCTACAAGCAAACAACTAAAAGGCTATGTGAGGAAGGTTTTCCTTAGCTCCTGGGTTGAAGGGTACAGCCCATCATGAAGAGGAGCGAATGACAGCAGGACTGAGAGGTGACTGTCACACTGTCAACCATCCTGAGCAGAGAAATGAACATTGGTGCTCAGTTTCCTTTCTCATGTCCCACTTCTTATTCAACCTGGGATCTTGGCATACAGGATGGTTCCAGGCACATTCTGGAAGGGTCTTTCTTTGTTAAACCCTCCCAGAAGTTCTACCAATGACACAAGAGAAATGTGCCTGCTCAGTGACAGACAGTCAAGTTGACAATAACAATTAGTCATCATAGTATTCAGGTCCCTCCCATTTGCCCAGATCATATTTTATTTACCATTGTTTTCTGCAGTTGCTTACATCGGGAAAGCCTATGGACTGAGCACCCAGAGATAAAATCTTCCCAGCTTAGGGGATGTGGGGAGAAGAACAGGAAAAGGCAGCCTTCCTCCTCTGAAGAAATGTGGAAGGCTAGGAGGTTTCAGTTACCACAGTCTCATTACTCTGACATTTGTAGAGCTACACCAAAACCCAGTAACACATCTGAGTGAGAAGTTCATTTAATCCTCCCAGGGCATCTCAAGTCAAAGTCTGAGTGAGTCTGTTCTGTTCTGAGTCAGGTCCATCACTGTCAGGGAAGCAGCTCCCAGGTGCGTTCTAGTCTCATCAGCATCCTGTCTAGGGAGCCTGTATACCTCAGTCCACAGAGCAGGTGTTCTCCCAAAAGCTGCTTCAGCATCTGCTGCCTACACAATGACAAATCCCTTCCTGTAAGGAACAGGTTGTTGTTGTTGTTGTTTTGTTTTTTTTGCAGATGTGTCTGCAGTTTTATAGCAAGATCTATATCCCCAAGCCTAAGAAAAATGTTATGCTCTGTTAATGCAGAACAAACAAAAGAAAATGCACAACCAATAACCAAAATACACAAACACAACCCAAAAACCTTCCCATTCTGCTCCCGCCATTGCAATCTAGGCTTCTAAATTGAAGCCAGAACTTCCTTTCTGCAAATACACTTGAGATTTTTCCTCATGAATGGATGTGAAAGGACATCTTATTTCCCATGTATATATTGCATGTACATGTCTGTGGGCATGTGTACAAGTATGTGTTCATGTGAACCCATCTGTATGAAGGCCAGAGGTGAATGTCAGGTGTCTCCCTTTGCCACCTTGCCTTTTGAAACAGAGTCTCCCACTGAACATAGGCTGACCGGCTCTACAGCTATATAATATGCGACCCTTTCTTTGTGATTGGTTTCTTTCATTTCACATAAAGTTCTCAAAGCCCGTTCATGTTGAAGTAGGCCTCAGCATTTTATTTCTTTCCCTTAAAAAGAAAAAGCAAATCATTTTAACAGCTTGAGGTTCAGAGCAAGACCAAAAGGAAAGTACAGAGACTTCTCATGCCCTCTCACATAATAGCCTCCCTGGTATGCCCCAAGGAAGTGGTACATTTGTTATGATTCCAGTTCCTTGTTCTCATCCTTTAGGTTATCATTTCATGTGGCTAATTTTCAATTATGTTTTTTAGTTACCTCCTTTGCTACCACCCCTTGAACCACTGATCATTTAGAAGGGTAGTGCCATACAGTCAACTGGTAGATTTTCAAGCTATGCTAACTGTCAGGCTTTACTGTGAGTGCAAAAGGAATCATATGCATGTTTTAAGAATTGTGCTGTTTTAAAATGTAGGGAGAGGCAGTTGGCATATTGAAGGGTATCTGGGGCTTCCTGTTAGAGGAAGTACATAGGAATCTGTTTTGCATCAGGCAAGTTTCTTTTTCACTCAGCACAAGCTCGTTGTACAAAACAATAGGTTTCACTGTGACAGTTTCACACGTGCCATGATGGTTGGCCTTTTCAGTCCTCTGGGAAGAGACTCTCAATAAGAAATTGATTACCGTGGGTTGCCTGGTGGAGGCTTGTCTTAATGAAGTTAACTGACATGGGAAGACCCAGCCCACTTTGGGCAGCACCATTCCCTAGGCAGGGGGCCCTGAACTGTATGAGAAGAGAACCTGAGCACAGCAAAAGCAAATAAGCAAGTGAACATGTATACGTTCATGCTTTGCCCTCTTCTTGACTGTGGATGTGATGTGACCAGGTGTTTGGAATTCTTATCTGGACTCCCCAAACTGCTGCCTCTAACCTGGAACTGTAAGCCAAATAAACTCCTCCCATAGTTGCTTTTTGAAAGGATATTTTAGCACAGCAGCAGACACGAAAATAGAACACATGTGTATTGTGTACCTTGAACAGATTCATTCCCTTTTTAAATCCCCCTGATCTCCTTTTACATTTATGACTTTTTTCCCTTTCTCTACATTTAACTTATGAGAGCAAACATTTAATATTTGTCTTTCTGAGTCTGGTTTATTTATGTCACTTCATATAATATCCAGTTCCATCCATTTCCCTGCTAAGGCCAAACTGTCGTTCCTCCTGAGCACCTGGGAAGTCCTTTACCAGAAATGTAGTTATTTGTAGCCCCCTCGCCCCCACACACACTGAAGAACAATCCGGTCCTCCTCTATTGGAGATGATTGTCCTTTTAAACCAAGTGTGCAGCTTTGGAATGGAAAGATCACTCCCACATCTTCATTCTTTCCTTATGGCTGACTAATTTTCCATGCTGTCTCTATACACACACCACATTTTCTTTCTATATCCTTTGGTAGGCACCTAGGCTAGTACAGTAATTTGGCTATTGTAAATAGTATCACCTTTCAAAGGCTTGGCCTCCATACCTGTGAAATGAGTAACAGGATTTCGATCCTAAGGATTCCTGTCAAGATCAAAGCAATTGTTGTGGAAAGTACCTCTGGGCACTTAAAGAGAACACTAGAATTGTGGGTGAAACCATTCCCCAGCTTCTTGACACCTTTCATTCATTTCAAGTAGAATAAACACTCCTATGAAGCTCACCCTGAGTCCCTCAAGAAGGTGAAGTTTGAGGAGTAGGGGATGGGTGTGGGCAGGCTTCCTGGAGGGGAACACACCTAGATTTCAGGAGTGGTCCTGACAGGCTCTGCACATGTCAATTCCTTTTCCTGGTATCCTTCTGAGTGTATTCACTACCTCTTATCTATTCTCTCCCTCTGATCTGCTCTTCTGCCAAGTCCTTTTAGCTTTACAAAGGTATAGCAAAAGGGGCCGATTCAAGTCTACTCTTTCCTTGGAAATTTCTTGCGTTTAAAAAATAGAAAACAAAATGGATGATATAAAAAGATCTCTCCAGAAGAATTCCCCCTGGAGAAACTCCAATCTCTTCTCTACAGGACAGATGTGTTAATAATCTGTCTTTACAGGGCGTAAATGGTGAAGAAATAAATGAAAGGAAGGACGCAGAAATGAATGGAGGCTGAATAAACGACATGCGGCCAAGATTAGAAGGCAGAGATAGATTCTTGCTCGCTGCCACTTCCGGCACAGCTGCTTTTAAGATCTTGGGCCATCTCCTACACACCGTTGTTTCTTCCTCTCTGGTGCAGCGCACACGCTCAAAGCTTTAATGCAGAGCACCGCCCTCCCAGCGCCCCTCCCCCTTAGGCTAACCACGCCCCCTCAGCCCTGAGGTTCCGCCCCATCTACCCAGCTTCCAAGGAAATGAATGGCAGCGGAGCCGTGCGCCGCTCCGGACACTGATTGGCCACTGGGCGCGGTGACGCGCAGGTGGCTGTGGGCGCACGCAGCGGGAGCAGCGGGCAGGGGCGGGGCCGGGCTCCGGGGCGGGGCGCAGGCACCGGGGGCGGAGGAGCCGTGGAGGCGGGAGGCGGGAGGCGCCGGGGCCGTTTAAGCGGCCTCCCTCCCGCCCCCAGGCGCCTGCTCTGGCCCGGGCCCTGTGCTGACCGACCCCCGGCGTGGCCCACTCCGGCCCTGCCCAGTTGCGTGGCTCCCGCCTGGCACGCCGGCGGCCTCGGGAGCAGCTCAAGCCCATGAGGCCGGCGCGCCCTGCCGCCGGTGCAGAAGAGACGGAGCTCCCGGCCCCCGCGGTGGAGCGGAGGATCAATGCGGTTCAGGAATCGATTCCAGCGGTGAGAGCTTCTGCGGGGCGCGTGCACTGCCCCAGGGATCACGATCCCTGACAAGGACCGGCTCCCGGGAAGGCTCCCAGTCCTGCGGATCCCCTTCCTCCGGGCAGCTTGGGATCTGTGCCCTGGGACTCCGCGTCTGCTTTGCCTCCTCCATCCGCTTGCAAACCCAGCTTGGCTCTTGCGACCCCCATCCAGACACGGCTGCTGCTAGCTCCTAGGAGACTACTCCAACCTCAGAGCCCCCTCCCCGCGACTCCACTCAGGGCCTCCACCCTTGTACAAACCCCAACGTAAGGTCCCCTGGGGCTGCTACAGCACCCCGTGGAGATATTTGTCTTACAGGGGTGTAGGGGATCTGGCCTGAGCCATTTGGGGTGTTTTATCAGTGACTGGCCCCAGAGACAGGGAAACTGAGGCACGCTTCCCTGGGTCCACCTTTGCCTGATGTATCCGGGGCGGGGGGCTCTCGTTCTAAGAACCCAATGGTGTGCTATTTGGTTTTTTTTTTTTTTTTTTTTTTTGAGGGAGGGGCAGGGGCAAGTTAGCATTCAGGTGGAAAGACTTGCCTTTGAGAAACCTGGTTTTAGGAAATGGGGAGAAAGAACGGAGGAGGCGCCACCGGAAGGCGGGTTGTCTGCTCCACACTGAAGAGGTAGTAGGGTCGCCCGACCGGAGGGACGTAGTGGCTCTTCTCTCCAGGTGGATACTTGCCTGAAGGAATGATGAAGGCTGCCGACCTATTGCTCCCAAAGAAAGCTCTGGGCTTTAATGTTTCTAAGTGGGTGAAAGTTCACCCATCGGGTTTCTGGTAACTCTCCATCCTTTGTCTGAGGCTGGCAGCCATACCCATTCCCAGCCCTTCGCCACCAACAGGCTAGCTTAGTGTGAAGAAATGCTTGAAATCCTCTGAGCAGGCTATTGAGTTTGAAGTGGTCTTTCTTTTTATTTTAAAATGTAAACACACCATTTAGTTGTCCTTTCCCTTCCTTTCCGTCATTCACTCATTAACGCTTATCTCATTTCTCCCAGTCTCAAAGGCTAAGATACAACATACACAGGATGAGGGTGGTCATTGCTCTCAGTAGGGGATGAGGTCGGCTTGACGATACGGATTGCTTTGTGAATATTGCTTATTAATTACTTGGTGGCTGAAAGTCTGGCAATATCCTGGGACAAGAACTATGTCTCTTTGTCAAAGGCAGGAAGGAGCCTTGGTCGTTCTTGTTTAGAACCTCGGTGGATTTAAGAGAGACTGTGACATGTGTGAACCTTATGCCCGGTGCCTGTGGGTGGGTTGTTTGATTCTTTCCTTTGCATGTCTGTGAGCTTCCTGCTTTCAGAGAACAGTAGCTATAGTCTGCAAAATTACCCCTTCCCTATTTGGCGAAGAGCTTGGGTTTCTGTCTATCCTTTTGAATTCTATAAAAAGAAGGAAAATGTCTGTTTTTGTTTGTTGTACCAACATTCAGGCAGCTCTAAAATGGAAAAATAAAAACCACTTCAACTGATTGAGCAATCTTTTTTGATGGACAGAATTCACTTTCATCCTATTTTGGAGTCTTACCCATTCAAAAATTAGAATACACAGGGATTGTCTTTCAGTATCACAGAATGTAATTTTTGAGTAGGTATATATTACTGTGCTCTGCAAATGTTAGTTGTGTCTTTCTTGGTGATCCCTGGGTCTCCGTTGATTTTGATTGATGTAATCCCTTCATTACCTCTTTCTCTATTATAGCCTAGTTTGGGAGGCTATTTATAAGCATCAATTTGAACTTGAAAATAAGCCTGCAAATACAAAACTCAGAAAAGTCCTGAGTTTTATGATTCACACATTAAAATGTTGAAAATAGCCTTCCGCACCTTTTTGCATTCATGAAACATTTTGGTGTGAATTGAGGGTAGTTAGTTACCTGCGGGCAGATAATATGGGGGGCACACACTGTCTCTGAACTAATATGTTCTTTTCCTTGATAGATATGCTGGTACTCGGCTGAGGAACATTTCATTAGGCGATTTCATTAGACGACGGCTTATAGCTCTGCGTAATAAAAGAACACCTTGCAAATCCACTCAAAGTGGAACCTCTGTGGTTACTGTGGCTTTGGATCATCTTTCAGACTTCTGCCATTTATATGAGAAAGTCTGTAAGGGAACAACTAAAGCCACACACACAAAAAAACAAAAACAAACAAACAAAACAAAAAAAACAAAAACCCAAAAAACAAAAACAAAAACAAAACCTTAGGATGTGAAAAAAATTCCTCTGGGCTGCAGCATATTTTCAACCTTGCTTTATCTCTCTCAGTCTGAAGACACTACGCACTTGCCTGCCCGCGCGCGCGCGCGCGCACACACACACACACACACACACACACACACACACACACACACACACACTTTCCTTTTACTAACCTCTGTGAGAGGTGATGATAA
>NW_022196911.1:86186498-86194990 GCF_008632895.1 Mastomys coucha
AGGGGCTGTCTGCTGTCTCTTTGGACCAGTTCTTGGAGTGCTGAGCCATAGAATGAGGTGGTCTTCTTTCTTCCTTCTCTCTGTAGTTATTGCCCGAGAGTGTCATCCTTGACTGACTGCCTGAATAAATGCCATGCCCAGTCCTCTAAGGGAGCTGCATGGTTGCAGGTGCTGTGCAGAGGGATCAGCTGAAGTTACAGCATTCAGTGATGTTGAAGCCGCCCTGAGGATCACCATCGTCTTGGCCTTTAAGTTTTCAGTTCTTAAGACCTAGGGCTCTCTGGGCTCCAAGGCCGCCTGTTGCTCTTCTGTAAGGAACCTGTGTAATCTTCAGTAAAGACAAATTGACTATGGGTTATCTCTGTACCCTAGAGGGTACAGAGAGATTTCCATCTGCTCATTGAATAGTGACTAGTTAAACTTCGGTGAAAGATGAGCACTGCGCTTAACAGTGGAAATAAAATAGTAAAGACCACCTTCTTAGACTCATATTGCAGGGTGGAAAGGTGGGGTCCTTGATTAATCCACTCTCATCTCCTTGGCAGCAGCCTGATGAGTTCCTCGCTACTGCCACCCCATGTCGTGGGTTCTCGAATGAAAGACACACACGCAGCTTTATATTTGATAGGCCTTAATCAGCTCAATTGCTGGGCTTCTTCCAAACTTCCACGTTGCTAATGCCTCCTCTCCAATATTCCTGAATTACTACTTAATACAATCTATATTCCATCTTTGCTACTCTAGACCCAATGAGGGGAGGGCTTGGGACCCAGCCCTCTTCCCCAGCTCTTATATGATTGTATGCTCTCTCTTCTTCAGCTCTCAAGCCTGATCCTTCTGTTTTCCCCGGCATGGTGGAACTACCTCTCCATTGCATTCCTTGCCGGGAACCTACAAGTCCCACCTCTATCTCCCTGCTCAGCCATTAGCCACTGGCAACTTTATTTACCAATCAAAGCCAACTGTGGGCAGTCCCCAGCATCTTATATGCAGAGGTGTGGGTTTCTGTGTAATTTTGAGAGCCAAATTAACACAAGTGGCCTTAGAACCAATCCACAACATGGAAAGATGGATTTATTTTATTTAATTTTTTAAAGTTTAGGAACCAAATTCTTACTAATTATGGAAAGGACTCTACTTGGGTAGGAAGGACAAAGAGGTACTTTAATCCGTGATGTCTGGAAGATCTCTTAGTAGATGACACATTAGCTTGAAAGAAGAGAAGCAAGTGGAATGTTCTAGGGAGAAATAAGGAGCCAGTGCCCTTGGGTGGGTAAGACCTTCCTGGGTCAAAGGAACTGTAAGGAGGAAGATAGTGAGCACAGATGGGCAGGAAGTGTGGGGAGTGGCTGGAGGCTTTTGGGTCAGGGATACATCAGAGTGTTACCTTAAGCGTTTAGGGAAGCTAAGACATAGTTGAAGTAGAGGTCCATGATACACTCTGTTGGTAATAGACAGTTATGGCTGCCCTATGAAGAGGAACCTCTGTGGGGACAGGCAGTAAGACCAGTTATGAGGCTCCAGCTTCACAGGTTGGAGATGTGGTGTGCTGGTCTTCAGTTGGGCACTGAGGAGTGTAGTAATGAGCTGCTTTGGAATATACTTCGAAAGTTATGCCAGTATTTGGACTTGGGGAGTTGGAGGAACCCAGGAGACTTAACCTGTGTGGTTTGGTCTTCTGCCTATGAATTCTGCTGTAAGAGTTGCAGCCTGCCTGCTCTCTGAGAGCGCAGTCCTTTGGTCTGGATTAGTGTGTTAATGTATAAAGGTCAGTGCCTAACTGTTCTTTCCCTCCATAGTTTTGGAGTTCTGGGGTGGGGTAAAGAACACATAAGAGTAACCCAAAAGCCAGAGGCAAAAGGGAATATTGCAAGAGAAAGTGAATAAGCCCTGCTTCACTAACTATCTTGCTACATGTGATTGCCACACTCAGACCTAAATCAGAGCCCCTGTAGGTGTGTCTCTCCAGTCCATAGCCCACATATGTTTCAGGATAGCTGTGAGAGTGGCCTAAAATATTTGTAGATGACAACATCATGTCCCAGTGTCAAAATGTTGGAGAGCCATGCACGCCAGCCACTCTGCCCAGGGCATTGAGTGACCATTAGGTTGCTTCTTGTTTGGTAGAGAGGATCTCTGTAAATGGGGACCTTTTTTTTCCCCTCTCATACATACATAATCTTTTCTCATTATTTAGGGAGGTGGGTAGGAGAACCTAGGCTCAGAGTGTGGGAGTTTATTTGCATTTTGCATCTGCTTTTCCATTTAGGTCTTAGGAATGATTTCTTCAGAAACTAGAGGAGGAGGAGGCATGATTGCAGCCTGACAGATTGAAAGAAATTGAAAAATTGTGTTCTTATTTCCCAGCAGGACAATGGTACTGTCTTTCTCACTGAGCTGCAGACAGTAAAAGGCTCCCAGGATAGTTGCTTTTACCTTTGTTTCTAGTATCCAGCTTACCCATCCACCAGGACAGGGTATGTAGGCCGCAAGACAGGAGTATCTCTCTCTCTGTAGCTTCTCCTCTTCTCCCCACTGTATGTACAGATATGTGTATATGTGTTCATGGGCATGTGTGCGTTATGTGCATGCCCATAGAGGCTAATAACAGGTGTCTTCTGTAGTCATCCCCATACTTTTTTAGAGTGAGCATCTCACTGAATCTGGAACTTACCAAGTAATGTAAGCTAAGTGATCAGTAACAGGGATTTACCTGTGTCCATCTCTATAGCATTGGAATTACAAATAGAAGTACCACCACCACCTTCTTCCTCCTCTTCCTCCTCCTCCTCCTCCTCCTCTTCCTCCATTCCTCCTCCTCTCCCTCTTCCCCTCCTCCTCTTCCTCTTCCTTCTCCTCCTCTCCCTCTTCCTCCTCCTCTTCCTCTTCCTCCTCCTCCTCTTCGTCCTCCTCCTCTTCCTCCTCCTCCTCCTCCTCTTCCTCTTCCTCTTCTTCCTCTTCCTCTTCTTCCTCTTCCTCCTCCTCTTCCTCCTCCTCTTCCTCCTCCTCTTCCTCCTCTTCCTCCTCTTCCTCTTCCTCCTCCTCCTCTTCTTCCCTTCCTCTTCCTCCTCCTCCTCCTTCTCCTCCTCTCCCTCCACCTCCTCTTCCTCTTCCTCCTCCTTCTCCTCTTCCTCCTCCTCCTCTTCTTCTTCCTCCTCCTCTTCCTCCTTCTCCTCCTCCTCCTCCTCCTCCTCCTTCTCCTCCTCTCCCTCCACCTCTTCTTCTTTTGAAACATGCATACTGGGGCTTGAACTTGTCCTCAAGCTTGTGTAGCAAGCACTTTACCCACTAAGCCATCTTCCTTCCTTTCCATTTTATTTTTAACCTGAAGTGTTTCTGCAGGGCAGAGACCAGCAGACATGGCCACCCAGCTCCTTCTCTTGCAGGAGAAAATGTGAAAGTCTATCCCCCCCAGCCCCCATGCTGTGTAATGTCTGACTATTTTTAGACTGGGCTGCTTGGGATAGAAGTTGCTATTTTAGTCTTCAGCCTGGTGGTGGGTAGACAGCTCCCACTTCACCCTATATGGAGTGCTTTCCATTTCATCCAACCTCAGCCATTTTGGAAGCCCATTCGCCACCCTTTGAAATTCCTAGTAGGATATGAGCCACACACGGAGCTCAGTTGTTGCCTACCTGTCAGGGTGAGGATGTGGTGGATCCTCAGCTCCTTGGAGCAGGAGGAAAGCATTCCTCCCCAGGGTGTAATTATTTTTTCTTTTTACTAATAAGAGCTGTATGGCAGCACTCTCGTCCCACAGGAAATGAGTGATATAATTTAGGGCATCTCCAGGGGAGAAGAGACAAAGTTTGGACTTGCATGTGTATGTGAGGATAGCTGGATACGCATCGAAGCTACTGAGTGGGTTATGTGTTCTCCAAGCTGGCTAGGAGCCATATTCAGCATGGTCATTTAGGCTCTAGCTAAGCATCTAGACCAGGTGAAACGTCTTCACGGTCCCCATGTCCAACCTGCACTGTGTGTGCACTTGTCAAGAACTGTCGTGCCTTTAGTTATTTGATCTGAGGTTACCAGGTTCCTCCCAATGGGGAGAAATATTAGTCTTTTTGCAGTTTTTTAAAAGGTGTTTAAAATGGCTTGGTTATATAGTTTACCCATTTTGTTGTTAATTTTGGCGATTTGACTCGGCTTTTGGGTCAGTCTGGTACTGTTTCCCATCATGTGAATGGAGAAAGGATTGGTCAGATTGGATCCTGGCAAACAAACACAAACTACCTTCGGACTATCTACAATGTACGAGGGGGTGGTGGTTTGTTGTTGTTTTTGTTTTGATTTTTGTTTTTGTTTTGAGTATGTTGACAGGTGAAGCTCTGGGATCTCATGGCTTTTTACCCAGTTGTTTCTTTCTCTGTGCTTGCCGCTACTTTGCTCTTTAAGTCAGCGCACCCCCCCTACCCCACCCCTAAGCTGGTGTGTGTGCACCAACACATCAGAATGATCCCCGCATGAGCATAGTTCAGGTTTAGACAGGGGCTGTTCCTACCCTCTCGCTCAAATGGAGCCGCCGCCTTGTGCTAGGCAGTTTTCGTCCTGTTGATTCTGGGAAGGTTAGCTGGAAGAGAAGACTGGTCCATGAGCATCCAATGCCAGTGTGCCAGACGTGTGGATGTGTGTATTTTAGAGCCACAGCCTAAAGTGCTGATCCTGGGTGTGGTGTCTGAAGCAAATGCTTTCTCACTCGGGCAGAGTGGAGGTGAAAGTGTGCCTCCTTGTTTAGGTGGCCTGGAGGTAGTCAGGTATCGAATGTGCTGCCTAGTGCCACAACAGGTAATACAATATGAGAAAACTAGTCTGACAGGCCCTCTACTGTGGGATGCAGGCTGTACGCTCTACATCCGTAAAGCTTTACGTGTTCTGCGGGAGGAAGCAGAAACCTTGCAGATGCGGTGTGCACCTTTTTGTTTAATGATAGCAACAAAGTTCGGAGTGGGGGAAGCAGAAATCCTTTCTTCTAAGCTTTACGGCTTGGTTGTGTAACACCCCTTTAATTGGAGGGGTACTGCTGGATTTGATGTGGTCTCCCTTTGCTTTTACTTGGCAGAAGTTTATCGACTGAGCAAACTCTAAAGGCTGTTTCATCAAATAAACTGACATGTTTGCTTTAGCTTCAGTGCTGCTGGCCAAGTTGACACCTCCTTAAATGGCTTCAGTTTTCTTGTTGATAACAGCAGTTTTTTTCCTTTTAGAAGGGACTAAGTGACCCCCTCCCTGCAGGCTTCCCCGCACACAGAGTGTGCCTCACGGAGCGGCTTTTCTGTCTCCACAGTTTCATGAACCATCGGGCCCCAGCCAATGGCCGCTACAAACCAACTTGCTACGAACATGCTGCCAATTGCTACACACACGCAGTGAGTACAACTTTAACGTTACCGTCCTTCTGTCTTTCCCGCGCACGGCTTTGGTGGGGGTGAGCGGCTTCTCTAGTAACTTCAGCACCGCGTTGTTGGACTTCCTTCTCGGCCGGGTGACCTTAAGTCCCTGAAGGTCAGTGCTAGGTTTCAGAATCTGAGCGTGTAAATGTGGACACCCTCACCTGTAGCTCACACTCTCTCCTGGACTTCTGTGCCTCAGTAAATCTTCAGAAGAGTAGGAAGTAAGCACCCTCGTGAGGGGGCGGCAGAGAAGCTCGCTTATGGATGCCGCAGGGCCTTGAAGAGAGGGTACTGTGTTTTCAAGACAGCTTATTTGCCTAGGGCAAGTCGTGGTGTGTTGTAAAGGGAGGCTTGTTGTTGTTCTCACCCACACAGAGGTCCTTGCATTTTCTTATGTTGTTGCCTGTGTTCCCTTATCTTTGTTGTGTTTTGTTTTGTTTGCTTTTTATTCTCCTCGAGAGTCTCATTTTGAGAGACATCTGGAGAGAAATAGCAACTTCGATCTTCTGAAAGCCAATAGGGGAGAAGATGAATTTGCTCCTGTGGTGATGAGGGTTAGGCAAGGCTTAAGTTATAGATGAAGCTGGGCAGGCTTGATCGTTTTCCTCTGCAGGTACACAGCCCATCTTCAGGGAGAACGTTTGTGTAGGATGGGCCTGAACACTCCTTCACTCTTCACAGCGTGTCACAAGTGACAGAACAGTGCTTAAACTGAAATGAAGTAAAAACTGATGCCTATCTCTACGGTGATGTTTTAGAGCGGAGTGTGTGATCTTATTAAATAAATGCCTATTTTCGAGTGTCATAGACCCATGAGACTGCTAAAGACAGACAATATCTACCACCACCATGTCTTTAAAGAGAAAGTGTTATCGGGTGTGGTGGCGCATGCCCTAAATTTGAAGGCTAGTGAGGCTTGTGCTAACCTGTCTCTAAACACAACACAACCAGAAACGAGATAAACAGAACAAATGCTTTTCCCAAGACAGGAGTAAAAGGGATGGAATCTCTAGGGGCATTTTTTTTTTCAGACAAGTTAAGTTTTTCTTTATGGAAAAAAAAATGTTATTACAGTTACTGCTCTTGTCTTGTTCTAGGCCACTGAAAACTGACAGCTGATGTTGAGATCTGGGTCTATGGTATAAAACATAGCACAGAAACGAACCATGGTGGCATGGTGCTGTAATCTCATCAGTTAGGAGGCAGAGGAGGGGGGATCCAGAGCTCAGGACCCTTACCTGCTTAGTGGTTGGAAAGGAAAGAATGGGAAGGGAGGGGAGAGGGAGGAGGCGGCAATCAGAATTCTAAGATTCTAGTTTTCTCAAACTTTGGGCTTCAGAGGTGGATTATTCGACCCACTCTATTTAAAATGAGGAACCCCCCAAACTCCTTTGTCCTGCAGGCTCTCCCAAATAGGTAAATTGAACAAGTGCAAAGTGAAACCCAGGACAGTTGATTTGGGGTATGTGTGTGTGTGGTATTTTATACGATATAATATGAACGCATTCACTCATGTATCCTTCACTTATGTCGTGGATTGCAGACAGGATGGAATGCTAGGAAATCAGGCCCTCTCTGGGAATGCTAGCGTCTGCTTGATGTTTGGATAGTTTAAATACTTCCTCTGTATCAGATTGCAGAGGAGGATGGAATCCACTCTTGTTTAATGAAATTAGGATAAAGAACAACTGTTTTGCAACAGTTGGGCAGTGTTGTCTCTCTGCTTGTTTGTGCACCCATTGGCTGGCCCAGTTCCCCGAACAAGGAACACCTGCTTCCAGGGCAGCAGTTAACTTCTTCCGCCTCTCATTTTGATGAGCCAAGGAAGACAAATGTTTGTTTAAAACGTGCTTTTTTTCACAATTGGCAAACCTCTGTGCTTTGTTTCGTTTTGTGTTTTCTTTTTATTTTTTAGCAAAAATTTCGATCGGGCAGACGTCAGGGTGCTTGCTCATTTCTCTTTGCCTTCCTCCCTCCCAGTTCCTCATTGTTCCGGCCATTGTGGGCAGTGCCCTCCTCCATCGGCTGTCTGATGACTGCTGGGAGAAGATAACAGCATGGATCTATGGGATGGGCCTTTGCGCCCTCTTCATCGTCTCCACAGTGTTTCACATAGTATCATGGAAGAAGAGCCACTTGAGGTGCAGTGGGCGGGGCCGGTGGGCGGGGCTCTTCCCTGACTAAACAGGTCTTCAGGTCACAGGCTGTTGAGGTTTGAGTGGGATGAAGAGTAGGGCCTTTTCGTACCCCATAGGCATTGAGCTACCCCTGAATTCAAAACAGACTCTTTGGGTTGGATAGAGTTTTGAAGACCCAACTGCCTTGTATGTGTCTAAGAAAGCAGTCCCCTAGCTGACTTTTGGGTCTTGCAGCTAAAATCCTGAGAGCTTTCCAGTTCTCTTTTGTACACCAGGGACATGACGAGAAAGAGAGCCATAGCTGTGTCCTAGCAAGGAAGGACACTGAACTTTGCAGCTCAGTCCTCCTGTGTTCAACCTTGAGCAATTCCACCTCACACAAAGAGCCCGAGTTTCCTCATTATGCTCCCTCATGAGGTCATTGCAATGCAATATGGTGAATAAGATGATAAATATGAAAATACTCTGAAAAGTATAGAATGTAGAACTAGGTAGCCGTGAGGTCCATCCCAGTGAAGATTAACTCTGAGGTACTTTCCAAGCGATATCAAGGTCCTTGGCCTGGTAATAAGGATGTAACAGTGTTTATGTTTGTCAGAATTAGGCTGGAAGACGGAGCATCGTTTATGTGGAAATGGGTACTTTACCAAATAAAAGGTTAAAGAATTAAATAGATTAAACCCCAGAGAGGAAAACAATTCTCACAAAACCCTGGTAGTCTTGGAACAGGGGGTCACGCAGAGGTGCGTGAACTTTGAGCTGGAAATGGCAGCGCACGCCTGTAGTCCTAGCATGGAGGGAACAGAAGTGGAGGATCGAAGTGTGGGGCCAGCTTCCAGCTCTGTAGACGAGACTGTACTTCTAATCAGAGATGTAAGAAAGCCTTTTGTGGCGCACTCCTTTAATCCCAGCACGTGGGAGGCAGAGGCAGGTGGATTTCTGAGTTCGAGGCCAGCCTGGT
>NW_022196911.1:86195023-86205574 GCF_008632895.1 Mastomys coucha
AAAAGAATTCATAAATTATCAAAGCAAAAGTCCCAAGCATGATGGCACTCACTCATAATCCCAGTCCTTGGGAGCCTGAGACACGAGGATTGTCATGGGTTTGAGGCCACCTTAGATTACAGAGTAAGTTCAGTGAACTGCAGAGTGAGATTCTGTCTCAACAAAACAAAAAAGGCAGGAAAAAAAAAGTCACTAGCAGGGAGGCAAGCTTTGCGAGAGGGCTCTTGTCCCTATTTTTTACTGTAGCCTTTACAGTACTGCCTGAAGCTTGCATTCTGCCACCCTTTCCTATAAGGTGACAGTTCCCTAGGATTAAAATAAAACCACAGTGTAGAACCACCAGAGTGATCTGAGGTACACGCACAGGAGATTCACCAAAGCACCTGTGCTGGCTTCTCAGGACACTCAGTCACAGGACCCAGAGGTCTGTCTGGGAGGAGAACACTTCATTATCTTCTTGGCGTGGCCTGACAGTTGTGGTTGTCTTAGCACACTTGGCTCTGATGTCTAGATTTCTGAATCAATAAAGAGTTTTAGATGCCTACTTCAGTATTTGTGGCCTCCCTGGCAGAAGCTGGAGATGAAAGTGTAATAAAGACTAGATTCTCTTGAACTGTGAAAGAGTATTGCTAGAATCACAAGCCACGAGTCGTTTATTTTTTTTCCCTTGCTCAACCTTCAATCGAACCATTTTTCTTTACGTTTAATGTAATCTTCTTTACTTATTCACTTTACATCCCACTCCTGGTTCTCCCCTTCCCACAATCCTTCCCCCATCTCCTCTCCCCTTCTCCTCTGAATGGGTAGCCCCCTTCTCCAGGTATCCCCCACCCTACCCTTGCACTTTAAGTATCTTCGAGGCTAGGTGCTTCCTCTCCCATTGAGGACACACAAGGCGGCTAATAGAACATGTCCCACGTACAGGCAACAGCTTTTGGGATAGCCCCCGTTCCAGTTGTTCAGAACCCACATGAAGACTGGGCTGCACATCTTATATGCGTGGGGAGACCTATGTCCAGCTCAAATCACACCATTTTTTTTAAATGCCATTTTTTAAAACAAAGCCAGAATTAGGAGAGAGAAGCAAAGTCCTGGTTTCTGACTATGCGCTGGGCAGGATCTTGAGAACGTAGCTGGCACTGCCACATTTAATGTTCTGTGTGCTCAGGTTGGTTCCCCTTTTATGAGACAGTGTGACCAGAGAGGTGGCTTCCAGAGTGTTTTCATCTTATGAGAAAGTGGTATCGGGGACTACCTCTAGGATTTCATGTACGCCAGGCAAGTGTTCTGCCACTGAGCTACATCCTCAGACCTCTTTCTGCTTTTTTATTTCGAGAACAAGTCTGGCTTTAGCATAGTCTTGGACCCATTGTATCTCCCAGATGATTAATATCATCTCAGCTTCAGGAGCTGGGACCACAGGCGTGTGCCACAAGGACAAGCTGGTGGCAGATCACTGGTAAGATCCTGGGTTTGACTATCTGCCTAGCCCTGTCTAGAACGCAGAGTCAGAAAGCCCTCAAGCCTTGCTGGGAATCAAAATTACCTCAGGGGTTCAAAACAAGAAATTAACTTCTTCCCTTTCTCCCTCCTGTTTCCTCAGCTCCTTGAGTCTTGCACCCGAGAGTCTGTGCAAGACTCTTATTCCCAGGTGATTCTTAGACGTGGTGGTTTGATTGGCTATTTGCTTCTTTAGACCTGTAACCAAGTGATCACAGACTAAACTGTAGCTTCCGTACCGTTCTTCCGCACAGATCTGATTTTTTACTTATTTGTTCTCATGACCCTGTCAGTCTGCTTGGCCAACAGCATACGTGTATAGTGAGGCAGTGTCAAAATGGCAGCGTTCATATCCTGGAAACCAAAACTAGATTCAGAACAGCACTGTGGAGCTGGGCAGAGGGCACCTGCCTGTAATCCCAACACTGAGATACGGAGGCAAGAGGATCAGGAGTTCAAGCCTAGCCTCAGCTACATAGCTGACAGTCATCTGTATTTACACCTTTATTCATTTATTCCTGTTTTAAACTATTAATTTCTATGTGCATCTGTGTAAATGTATGCTGTGTGTGTGTGTGTGTGTGTGTGTGTGTGTGTGTGTGTGTGTGTGTGTAGATCAGAAGAGGACATCAGATTCTCTGAAGCTGGCGTTACAGATGGGTGTTAGCTGCCTGACATGGGTGCTGGGAACCAAATACAAGTCCTTTGGAAGAGCACTAAGCACTGCTTAACTGCTGACCCAGCTCTCCAGCCGCCTGCATTTATAATTTTAAATAACCTCAGTAAAGCACAGACTCTTTAGCATGCATTTTGTGAGTCAAACTCAGTGGGTCGGATTTTATACTAACACTTTCTGACTTTGATTTTGGACCAGTTCTAAAATGCAGTCGCCATCCTTTCACAGCAAAGATGCCATATTTATGTATGCTGCTGCTGGCCCTGAACTACCGATTTCCCCTTTTTACCACTTACTGTCTAGCCTGGCATGTTTAAAGTGAAGGCTTGCTTAAGATGTGTGAATAAAAACCAAGAATGTGAACTCATCAAACAGAAGTCTTCAAAATGGGATGGGGACCTGGTAGAGCCATGGTTCTCAACCTCTGGGTCTCGACCCCTTAAGGGGTTGTACAGCCCTTTTCCATGGGGTTGCATATCAGATTATTTACATTATGATTCATAACATTAGCAGAAGTAGCAACAAAATAATTTTATGATTGGAGGTCACCACAACGTGAAGAACTAGCTGTATTAAATGGTCTTAGCATTAGGTCTTAGCATTAGTCGGGTACCACTGTGGTACAAGGATGGGGATGGTAAAAGATTGTGGAGGGGTGACTATAACACAATGTGTTATGTATGAATATGAAATGGTCAAAACATGAGTGTAAAGCAAAGAGGGTTTTCAGGGCATGCTAGCTGGGCATTAGGACTGAGCCATGTACTGTAGTAGGAACCCAGCAGCAGCCTACCCTCAGAATTTCATCTTCCAAAAGAAAAGGAAAACATCAGCAAAGACTCCTATCACCTGACTGTTGTGGGGCTCCCCCATCCCATGTCCGGTTATGTATAGGACCTAAAAATACAAAGCTTTTCCTGTGGCTTCCTGTCATTAAAAAGAAGAGCTATGGCTTTGAAGGGCGAGCTATGGATGCCCTGGGGAAGTGAAGCAGGCCTAGTGATTGTAGCCCATACTTCCTGTCTGAAGGTTTTGATGAGTTCCCTTGCCCTCTTCTCTTCCCCCCAACAGAACAGTGGAGCATTGTTTCCACATGTGCGATCGGATGGTCATCTACTTCTTCATCGCTGCCTCCTACGCCCCATGGTAAGATGGCAACCTTGTACTTGGAAAAGCATCTTTAATTAAGATAGAGACCCTCACTCCTTTCCTCCCTTCCTCTCCACCCCTCCCCGACGTCCTCCTGCGTGCACTCTGCCCTCCCACAGTGCGTACTTGCATCCCCAACCCCAGTTTGGTTTACTTGGTTACATTACTCACGCCTTGGAAGGACTGTCTGCATGAGATTACTTTAGAGGAGGTTCTGTGGACTTGGGTGTAGCTAGCAGGCTTTCCCTACTCCATCTCCTTTCCATATATCTCTGCTGCTTTTCAGAATATGTGATGATTGAATTTGGTGAATAGAAATGCTGTAAACGCATATGAAGAAAAGCAAGTGTTCTTTTGAAATGTATACCATTTGTTTCTCCCCACTCAAGAGCCCAGTAGCTACTATCTGTCCACACATTTCTCACTTCTCCTAACTAACCCAACTAGTTAACCACTTAAAGTAACTAAAGTAAAGTAGTCTCCTGTGCAGTTGCCTTGATCTCACTGCCCTTCTGTCATAGATCGCATGCAGCCTCTCATTGCTTTAAAAGCCAAGACTAAAGAAACTATAGTTTTTCCTCTAGACCTGGCCCAGATTTAAATACTCAGAACTTTTCATTGAACCATCCAGGCGGTAGTCAATAGAAACAGCCTCTAGAATCTGGCTCATGCAGACTCAGTCACTCAAAAGAAATGTAATTATCTGTTTGAATAAAAAAAAAGTCCAAGGCCTCTCCAGTACCTCTCACTAAATTATAGGTCTGATTCATATACGAGCAAGCATGCTTAAAAGCTTTTGTGAAGCAATTTAAAGTGGGTAAATATGTAAAAAAAAAAAAAAAAAGTTTGAATTCAAGAATCACACGTAGAGTAGGCAGTCTGTTCCCAGGTAATTTTAGGTATGTCCATAGTTAATTTTGCTTTGGGAAAATATTAGTTTTATAGTTCTAGCCAAACTGAACGTTTCTTTTTTGTCTTTGTTTTTAATATACCAGGGCACATGACGTTGTGGTATGTGAACTGTGATGTCCCCTAGCACATGCTGAAGGAGTTCTCATGTTCTGTTTTGGCAGAGAGGTTGCTAAAGGGGACATGTATATTAGGTGTCTGCTTGTGGGTATGTGATCCTGGTTCAGGAGTTTATTATGGGCTCTCAATAAGCTTCATCAGCATCCCAAATGTGTAGTCAGAAATAAAACTGCCAGTAGCCTTTACTGCAGTGTGTCCCTGCTAGGGACAGCCAGGCTTGATAGGCATACTGACATGTCTGTTTTTAGCTGGTGCTATTTTTAAATCATGTGTAATTCTGAATACTAAAATTCTACCAACAGTCTTTTCCTTGAATGATTAGTTTCACCCAGACTTGGCAAAAGGCCTCTTTGCTAGGTTGAAGCCGTATCTTTCTGGCATTTTGTTGTTTGCTATCACTAGGAGAGCATAGGCTCCCAGTTCCTGTCATTTATGCCTTTATTGTCATTTGCATTTATAGGTTAAATCTCCGTGAACTTGGACCCCTGGCATCTCACATGCGTTGGTTTATCTGGCTCATGGCAGCTGGGGGAACCATTTATGTATTTCTCTACCATGAAAAGTAAGAGAAAGATTCACTTCCGTTCGATCGTTCAACAATCAACCGCCTAAATTATTCCTGTGGTAGAGTGCAGTTTCCTTTGTGCCAGAGTTTCACAATAGTAGAAATATATAAAAAGGAAATGTATTGCTTTTTAGTAAATCATTAATGCCATTTGGAATTCACGACTGCTAGACAGGCTGGGGTGGGAAGGCATAAATGTGTCACGATGAGGTGGAGGGACATTTTAGAGCTGTAGGGACCTTTTTTTTTCTTAACCAGAGGCAAGCTAGCCCCTGTCTGTTTCACAGACATCATAAGTGGAAACTAGCCCTCTTCCAGTTTCCATGGAGATGAGGGGTTACCGATGTTAAGTGTCACAGTACAGTACTCACCTAGATAGAAATCTGGAGGGTGTTTGAGGAAAGAAGCTAGCGCTGGACATAGCTTCCCCCGCTCATTCAATGCTATAGTCAAAAGTGCGAGCATGAACAAAGTGTCAGTATAAACAAAAGCATATTGAAGTGTACCATTTAGGTCCAGAGGAGACCTTCAAGGTCATCGTCTTCAGCTGTAGGTGTAAAAATTACAAACCTGAGAGCCGGAAGAAAATCAACTTTGCTATGAGATTGTCTCCCGAGAGAGTTAGAAGCTGCACCAGTGAAGTTCACCAACATAGCTGCCTAAACAGGATCTGAACAAAGAGAACACCAATAGACATATTGATCCCGAAGCTTCTCGTAGACACCTGACTCCAGCTACCCTTTGAATGTAACGAATGCTAAGTGTATTATGGAATATCAAGCCTATCAGTCTAGAGGCACATGCTCTTCTTGGGTGCAGGCTTCTGGGTTCTAGGCTCCAGGTAGCATAGCAAGGAAAGACAGACCTTTCTGATAAGCCAAGGTCTGCAGCCCATTCTTCCTCCACTAGGGCTAAAGTTCTCAGATGGGGGGGGGGGCGGTGAGACAGGAAATATGCACAGAAAATGAAGAGACAAACGGAAAACGCACCCTGTGCTCTGGCTGCTGCCCACCCCTGAAGACAGCAGTGTTTTGCCTCCCCTCACCCTTTCAAGATCCTTTTAGCTCTGGATGGAACTGGTGATGGGCCAACCCAAGAAAGACAGGCAAAGGAAAAATAGTGTACTGGGCTAGATTACAACTATCTTTGACAGAAAACCTGTTCTAGGCACCCTGGGTCAATTTCTGCCTTGTTCATCCTAAGAGAAACTTTACCTCATTGTTACTCAGTTTGGTATGTTAGGGAGAGGCTTGGTGGTCTCCTACTGGGAAATGCATCTCCTTTGAGTAGTCTAAAAGCTTATATTTCTCTTTCAAAATAAAGAAAAGGGAAGCTGGCATGTGCATGGTCTAAGCAGCCCCTGGGTGTGTGTCTAACCATTTGTGTCCCTGCAGGTATAAAGTGGTTGAACTCTTCTTCTATCTCACGATGGGATTTTCTCCAGCCTTGGTGGTGACATCAATGGTGAGACATGGCTTTAGAATTTTTGTTACTTCCTTCCTAAATCCCTGATACTCTTATGTAATGATGCATGTTCAGTTTTTCCTTTTGGAGCTGTGATATATATCCATTAACTATAGACTTGAGAGAGAGAAGCATACAAAGATGAATGTGGCTGAGTTACACTAGCTACCCTCAAGGCTTGGCAAAGCTGTGTATATATCGGGTTTGTTCTGTACATTTTTTTTTTTTGGATGATGGGTCTAGTTCTGCCGCACCCCCCTTCCATACACTGTCTCATCCATCTTCTTTCAGAGATACATCTAGAAGACTAGAAGTAGCTGTTTCAGGTTCATGAATGGGGCTGTTTAAGCCTGAATCTCTGGAAGAGGCTATTTGGAGAACTGTTATGGTGAAGAGAACATGAATTACTGACATAAAATCTTAAGATTAGAGGGATCTTTGAAGGTTGTGGTGGCCCATCATATGGTCCCCACCAGCTGAGGAGGGAAAACTAAGTTTGAGGCCAGATAGAAAAGCGCAGCCTTTGCCCCAGCTTCCTGCTCTGGGGTTTTCAATTTCTTTTACTTCATTTTTTTTTTCCGTTTGCTTTAAAGTAGTATTATCTCTCTAAGAAAAGAAAGTCGCTTTTTAAAAAAAAAATGTTATTTTACTTTTAACTTTGCTTGAGAATAACTTGGGAACTCCAGTAAAAACGTGTTATATTATCTTTAGTGGATCCTTGCGTACGGTGTGTTTTAAGTTCTCTTTCCAGTTGAATTACCAGGTAGAAATCCATGTACATCTGTCACTTTGTGTCAACAACTGTACGTTACAGTCTCATCCAGCTCTGCTGGCCACTGGCTTACTTTCTCCAGTGTCTTGTGTTCAGCACTGGCCAATAGCCACTGTACTAATTAAAGAACTGAAACTTATTTAGTTTTAACTCATTTCTTTATTCTCAGTTGTACAGAGTCAGAGTTGTACCTGAGATTTCATTACTGAGTTTCTACATACAATGTGAGAATGTAATTCCACCCCCTAGTGCTTGCCCACTGCCCCCCCCCCCACTTCCCAGGGCCTGTCTTCCTCTCCTCAGGACCCATCTCCAACTCCCCAGGGCCTTCCTCCCCTCCCACTCCCCAGGGCCAGCCCTCCTCAGAAGAGTGCCCCTTGGAGCTAAAACCTGGTTCTGAGTTTTCAGAAAACATTGCTTGTGAAAATGTCAAAAATTTGTATTTCCTTGAGATATGAATTTGATGGTAGTTTTAGTAATTACCTAGCACCACTGCACAGATAAATGCATATATTAATGTCTATGTGTGCGTATACATAGATATATATGGTTCACTTGGCAAAGACAGCAGACAGAGAAGGATGAGAAGAGGGAGGCAGGCGTGTGACTGAAGTGAGAAAAGTGGGCCAAGGCTATCGCATCGTTAGAGGGCAGTTCAGGACAGCCAGAGCCATAATAGCAAAGTCTATGTGGATTGGTTACTAATTATTAGAGCAGGGTTTCAAGTCAATTCCCTCTGGCTGTCATAAAAGCAGGTTTATCCAGTATTTTTACTAGCTCGAATCTGTAATCGGCCTTTTCCTAGGTGCTATAATAGCCAGTGACTAATGTTCTTGAAAATGGAGCAGAGTAATTCACACACTGCTGCCATAGAACTTAGGGTCCAACAGATAGGCAGAGTTTCTGTTCAATAGGAGACTGTAATAAAGTTTTATAAGGTCCCTGATGGCAGAGGCTGTGGGGTGGGGGAGGAACAAGTCAGGTTGCTATGGGAACATGAAGTTGAAGGACTGAAATAGGTGATAGGTATGCTGATTCAGAAAGACAAGCAGAAAGCAGGAAGCCATCAGAGTGAGGCAGGTGTTACCACCAGAGGATACAGGATGCCTGGGAGGGCACCACCGTCTTTGGAGAGCTGATGATAATCTGGGGATCCAGACAGAGTCCAGATCAAAAGGGTTATGTAAGAGTGAATGCTGAGAGGTGAGTCTCGGATCCCGGACTTCACCCTTCTGCCACAAAGAGCTATAGAAGTCGATAAAGAATTAAAGGCACTGGCTTTTCCAACCTCAAGCACAGATAGTGCAGGAAAGTGATGCTTGAAGGAAGAGAGCCCAAAAGCTGAGCTGTGGGTTCTACCGCCTCCCCCAGCGTTTTCCTGTAGACTTTCCAAATAGCAATTAAAAGAGAGCACAGAGAACAGCTGTCTTCCTAGAAATCAGACGTGGGACAGTTGATGGGCCAGGGACCTAGGGAGGAGAGAGCTGCTGAGACAGCCTGCAGGAATCTACGAAGGAATATGCTTGGCCAAGCATCGAGCTGGATTTGTGCAGGGCAAAATTCTGGAAGCCCTCACTGAGAATAACCGTTGGAAGGTGAGGAGCTAGACAGGGATTCCAGAAGCACTGACTTCAGGGGAATAGTGGAGGGCCCACCCTCGCACAAGGTAAAGCCACATTGGATATCAAAGAGCTCTGGCTTTCCGGTGACCAGGGTTACTTTAAGGACAGAGTTTCTCCGCCCCTGTGTCTTAGTTGCTTTTTATCACCGTGACAAAAAAAGAATTCAAAAAGCAAACAAAGCAAAACAAACAAACAAACAAACAAAAAACCCCAACAACAACAAAACACAAAAGAAAAAAAAAAGAAACGGAGAAAGGATTAATTTTGTCTCATAGTGTTAGAGGCTTTCGCCTGTAGTTACTTGACTACTCGTTGTGGGCTCTTACATGGGGAGGCGCACTGTGGAGAGAGCACAAGGTGAAGCAGGGTGGAGTACCTCAGACAGAGAGGTAGCCAAGAAAGCGCCAGGGACAAGCTAAGCCCTTGAGAGGTGTTCCCCCATCAACCTACTTCCTCCCACAAGGCCCCACCTGCGAATAGGTCAGTATACAAAACCTCCTGATGAAAATAGACAATATACCCAGACAATAAAGCAATCTTTGGTGCTAAAGAATTAGAACCATTCCACAAAAAAAGATAGAGACTTCCCAGGTGTTTAAAGATTACATGGCACACTTCTCTACAAACTCTTGCCATCTTTGAAGTGACTAGTAATGAATATGCAACCTGATCGTTTGTGGGCTGCAGCCCAAGCGGTGTTGAGAAAGAGGTGCGGTGCTTTAGACGCCTCTGTGAGGGTGCAGGTTGCTTCGATGAATCATCCTGACTAGGCCGAGGTACCTAGATGTTTGCCCATTAACAGCCTGATTGTTCTGAAGGTCCTTCTTCAGTAATGTTCGAGTTCAGTTCAGCAGACACAGAGTATAGCCCTGTATGTGGGTGGGCCTCAACCAGTCACCTGAGGGCCTTAAGATAAAAAGACCGAGGCCCTCCTTGCAAGGGTCCTTCCCAGCTTCTGGATGTCAGCTGCAGTAGCAGCGTTACCTGGACCACTGTCTGCCAGACCCCTGAGGAATTCACAAGTCAGTGCCTTAAAATCTATTAGTACACACACACACACACACACACACACACACCTGAGGAATTCACAAGTCAGTGCCTTAAAATCTATTAGTATACACACACACACACACACACACACACACACCCCTTGTGCTGCATGCAGACATACACATCCATCCTACTGACTCTGCACCTAGCCTTGCACAGGTTAGTCTGGAACCCTGACTAGGGTGATAAGAGAATGGAGAAAGAACAAACACATGTACAGAAAATCTGGGATCAGGTAAGTTGTGCTCATTCTGACGGAGGGACACCAATGATGCAACCTAAAACCTGAGGGAGATTACTACGTACAAGCATGAGTAGGAGGCATCAGCTAGCCTTGGGAGGTCTCACAGGGGAGCTTTCTCAGAGTACAGTCGTCTGTGAGAAAGATGCTGCAGGTGCTTGTTTTCGCACACTCCTATAGGTCAGGTGTTGGTATTTGGAGCAGAGGGATGCCTTGCCATCTCTCAAGTCTGAGGCACTGGCGTCCTCTACATGCTTGTGCCTGTGGGAATACACATTCACTCCAAGGCTTCCTCGGCTCCCATGTTTCTGTTTCTTTGAAGAACTCGGAGTAACACTATTAAAAAGAAGAAAGTTTTAAAATTAGTGATGTAAACATGTATCTTCAGATGGCAAGAGTAAGTAAAGCCTACAGCAACTGACAGTGTAGAAGCAGCTAGAGGACTGTGGGTATGGCTCAGTGATGTAGACTTTACTACAGTAA
>NW_022196911.1:86205698-86263618 GCF_008632895.1 Mastomys coucha
GGGTATGGCTCAGTGATGTAGACTTTACTACAGTAACTGACAGTGTAGAAGCAGCTAGAGGACTGTGGCTATGGCTCAGTGATGTAGACTTTACTGGGCATTAGGAAGCAGTTGGTTCATCCCTATTATTGAAAAAAATAGACAGAGAGAGAGAGAGAGAACACAAAGTCAACAACTAGAGAAAAATCCATGAAAAACTGTTTCTTTGAAAAGGTTTCAGTCATACGTTATAGCAAATTTTGTACTTAGGGCCAGAATAATAATACTTCTATACAGACTTTCACAAGTAGAGTGGGGCTTGGCCACGTTTGCATTTCCAGTACCTGGAAGGTAAAGGAAGGAAGATCAAGAGTTCAAGGCCAGCCAAGGCTACCTGAGAACAATAAATTAAGTAATCAATGAAACAAACAGAACTGGACTGGAAGAAACACTTCCTAGTTCATTTTCTAGAGCCAAGATTAGCCTGAAAATCACATGCACATTACAGAAACACTACAAACCAGTACTTATGAAGCAGAAAAGGCTCCAAAAGGCACCAACTGAGTATCAGCAAATCTAGTTTCATGAGGATGCAAAAGAATCATTATCAGGAACTAGTATCCAGTTCCGGAGCCGTAGGTACACCGCTTGGAAATCAGTCATTGAAATCTGCTACATCGTGAGACTCAATGAGAAAGAGTGGTTCCCTCAACTGATGAAGGAAGCGCTTTTGACAAGGTTCAGTATTCAACCATCATTTAAAAATTCTCCACAGACTTGGAAACTTCACCGATCTGATAAAAGACAATTAAGGAAACACTACCAGCAAATACCGTATATTTTGGTGAAAGACAGTGATTGGTAAAAATGCAATGCTGTATGTCCTCACTACTTCTAGTCAACATGTAACTGATGTGCTAGGGATGCAGTAAGAGATAAGAGAAACAAAAGCAAGCCGGTGGAAAAGACCAGGAAGTGAACTTTCTATCTGTAGATGGCCTTCGTCATGGCATAGAAGCCAGGATCTACGGAAGAATGAGTTCAGCAGCACAGTTGGCTACAATTGTAAAAGAAGTAGCGACGTCCTTCCTTAAGAGAACTCACACCTCTTTGTGCCACTGGCCTATCTCCGGTGATCCCTGAGAAGTTAAGGCACACTGTGAGTGCTCAACACTGATGTCAGTGGGAGTCGGAAGTTAGCCGTCACTGCACTTAAGGGTGTGGGGGAGAGATGTTTGTGTGGAGATAAAGAAAACAGACACCAAGAGGACTGGAGAACTAGGGATGATGGGGTGGAACATGTGATACGGCTCTGCAGGATCCAGGCCACGATAACATCCCAGATGCTGCTGTGCAGAATCCAGGCCAGGATAACATCCCAGATGCTGCTGTGCAGAATCCAGGCCAGGATAACATCCCAGATGGGTTCTTCAGTTGGGAGAAGGATGGAGAGTACACCCAGATTCTGACTAATGGTCCAGACCACAAATTCTGTGAGGACCTAGGATGACTGAAGAAGATTGGAGCTCACAGAGGGCAGTGCCGTGTCTGTTGGGACGGGACCATGGGTATGTCCAGGAAGAAATGAGTCTATAGACTATTGATTAACATTATATAAAAGCAGTAGCATTTATATATAAACACAACACAGTGGAAGAAGGGGAGTGTTTTTAAGAAAAAGGTTAAGAACATTTGAATGTCAGTTTCATGTCATGCAGAAACTCCGTTTGAAGTGTAGACTTCGCTATGAAGCAAGAAGCCTAAGATTTCTCGGAAACACAAACATCAGGAAACCTGGAACATCCTGTCATCGAAATTTTTTTTTGAATAGGGACGGGTTTGGGGAGCCACAGAAATAAGAACCGTGAGAGAAGAAAAAGTAAGTTGGGGGAAGTTTCAAAATTAAACCTTTTGCTTCTCTAAAGAAAATGGACAGACAGTCCCAGTCCTGCAGGAAGTACTTGCTGTGTCTGTGATGAAGGACATGTGTCCTAAAGGAAGCCATCTGTTAAATGGATGCCTAGTCTGTGCTCCTCCAAAACACTCCGAAAGCCCTGTAAAGATGGCGACAAAGGTTTGACAAAAACTTGCAAAGAAAAAGAAAACCCATCCCTTTGAAACATGTGGATATAATGAGTGGTCAAGAAAATGGAAATTAACACCCCAGCGAGCCTCCACAGCATACCCGAAAGAGCAGTTATGGTGAGAGACCCGCAGTAGGGTGGGTCCCACCAGTGTGTAATGTATAAAATGATAGGGCCTGCCTCCGAAAGCTTAGTTTTTACATTTTTAGTTTCTAATAAAATTAAGCATGCATTTATTCTGGGACTTATTGGTTCACTTTAACAGAAATGGAGACATATATCGCAAAAAACAAAGACTCATGAAATTAAAATCGGTCTCATTCATTACCAGGCCCCAAAATAGCAAGAATTAATAAACTATGTTAAATGAAGGAACTACTAAGCAAAGCAACAACAAACCAAAAACAAGCAAACAAACGAAAGGAAAAGAGAACTGAAAATATGTACTTGGATTTATGTGACTCACAGAAAATAAAGCAGTATAATTCTAAAGCAGTACAATTCCATTTATCTGAAGTTCTAGAGTGGTCCTGTATGTGGTGGTAGCATTAAGAACAATGCTTGTGCCTTGGTGGCTGGAGGGGTCCAGAATTGATTGGGAGTGGGATGGCCAAGGACTTTATAGAAGCATTTGGATGGATGTTGTTAGCATTTCTTCTAGGCTCGGCCCCACAGCTACCTGGCAACACCCAGGTATGCCTGACCCACTATAAAAGGGGCTGCTTGCCCCCTCCCCACTCTCTTGCTTTCTTCCCCTCTTCCTCCCAGCCCTCTCTGTCCCTTCTCTCCCTATTCCCTTCTCCTCACTCTCTCTCTCTCTCTCTGTCTCTGTCTCTGTCTCTTTTTCTCTGTCTCTCTCTGTCTCTCTCTCTCTCTTTCTCTCTCTCTCTCTGTCTCTCTCCATGTATTCATGGCCTGCCTCTCTTCCTCCTCTTCCTCCTCCTCCTCCTCCTCCTCCTTTTCCTCTTCTTCCTTTTCATTCTCTTTCTTCCCTTTCTCCTTCTCTTCTTTCTCCTCCTCCTCTTCCTCCTCCTCCTTTTCCTCCTCCTCTTTATCCTCTTCTCTCTCTCTCCCTCTCTGTCTCTATCTCTCTCCCCTCTGTGTGTATGTGTGTGTGTTCTCCCTCAGCTCCCCTCCCCATGCCCTAAATAAACTCTGTTCCATACTATATCTGTTGTATGGCTACTACCTTGGGAAGGGATGTCTCAGCATGGGGCCTCAGAGGCACCCTGTTTCCCTGCACCATACCACGCCTCTACCAAACATATTCCTGGCTTCCCTTTCTTTTTTTATGAAACACAACAGGTGTAATCATTAATGTAATGAAGCTCGTTCTGTTCTACCTTCCATTCTCATCTGTATACCTCACAAGATGAATCACACAAACCCCTATTTTGAAAACACCCATTTCCCAGTGCCAAATGGAAGTTCAGACATCAGACCACTTTAGTGCACGTGCCAATTCTGACACTAGGCAACTCCCTGGCCTTGAGAAAGGTACCTAACCTCTCTGTTTCTCATCAGTCAATGCTGTTCATAAGGAATGGTACCCAAGTTAGGGCCGTGAAGGTTAACATGGATAAATACGCACGATTGGTTCACGGTGTCTGCTGGGTGGTACTGGCAACATCACGAGTACCAAAGGTAACACTTGGCTTGCTTTAGAGTTAAGTCTATCCCTGTCTTTGAAAGTCTGATGAGGTAGAAGTCTTTTGAGGGAACTGTCTCTTTACAGATTGTGTTTAAAAACTGATTGGTGTGGTTTTTTGGTCCTTAGCATGTTTGAACAAAGAGGATTGGAGTCTATCAAAACCAAGCCAGAAACAAGATCACTCTAAGGACAGAGTGAGGCACTGCCCAGCCACATGACTGATGGGCTGCCTCTCTTAGCCTCCTGCCCTCCAAATTAGGAGGAGCTATTACCAAGTGACACTTCCACTTGGGGCCCCCGTTCCCCCTACGAATCTATGACCACCTTTGTCCATCTGGAACAGTGTCCATAATGCACATCCAAGAATGTTGTATGATCAGTGTTGGTAGTCCTGTAAGCAGTACAAGTGTATGATTAATTGGCTTGAGGTTTTTGGTTTTAGATTTTTTTTTTTAACATTTTAATTAATGTCTAGCTGAACATATCTCTTCTTACCAAAAAAAAAAAGAAAAAAAAGAAAGTCTGGTCTGGGTCATTTTGAGTTGCCTCCTTCCTGATCTTTTAATCCTACAAAACCCTGAAGTTCGTGGCAATGTTGGAAATAGGGTTGATCATCACACTGGGCCCTGTGTCCTCCCACCGCCCTCCATCACCCTCTTCTCATGGCTTCTGGCTGGGCCCGTGGGCTCCTTCCTAGCAGGTGGCTGAGCTGGAACTCGCTCTTGCTTTTGCCTGACTTGGCCGCTGTGACCATCGGGCCACATGGCCTTGTTCCAAGGCTGCAGGCCTTAGCACCCAGCTGTCTGCATTCTTGTTCCCTTCTAAGGGCTGGCCACCGTCTGGCTTGGCTTCTCCCACAGACACCCCCTTCCTCTGCAGCACCACCTCCCTTAAATCCCCATGCATTCAAGTCTCTTTATAGTTTACTCTTGTACATGAGTCTTTGCATCTCTCAAGACAGCCTTCAAAAGTCTTGCTTTTGACTTAACTTAGGACTTAGTTTTAACGCCCAGAAGCACGGGGCAAATTAGGAAATCCCTAAGACTGTGTGCTGTGTCCCTTGTCAGCAGCAAAGATGCCCTTAATTCGTATGTGTTGCAAAGATGAGTGCGAGGAGGGGGGCCCAATCAGTACAGATGGGGAGAGAGAGGTCAAAGGCATGCAACAAGCCTGGCTGAGATATAGTTATAAATCAGTTTCTTGGGCCTGCCACGTGTGGAAGCTAGCTTCACCGGGGTAATGAGATTCGTGCACCCTTTGCAGGCACGTCACGACTGACCATGATTGCAATCTCCGTAGGCACCGAAAAGTGAGCAAAATTACCACTTTGTCCTGTGGAGCCTAACTTGTGTCCAGGGGTCAGATCCATGCCTGCAGATCCAGAGGGTCAAGTGGGTGAAGAGGCATTTTCCAGTTGCTTCACGTCTACAGATAAAGGGTGTTTTGTTCACCGTGTGCTTTTTACTGTGCAGAAAACCAGGAGCTTTGAGGGCAAGGACAGTAACTCTTCCCTTGTCACCTCAGAGTAACATCAGCTCTTCCCCCCTCTGCCTCTGTTGACAGAATAACACTGATGGACTTCAGGAGCTTGCCTGTGGGGGCTTGATTTACTGCTTGGGAGTTGTGTTCTTCAAGAGCGACGGCATCATTCCATTCGCCCATGCCATCTGGCACCTGTTTGTGGCCACAGCCGCTGCCGTGCACTACTACGCCATTTGGAAGTACCTGTACCGCAGTCCCACGGACTTCATCCGGCATTTGTGACCAGCCTAGGCTAGGTTTTCACATCAGTATTATCACAATCGAGGCACTTGGAGTCGGGGGAGGGGGGGTGAGAGCTGAACGTTGCACTCAGAAGAAGAATGAGCAACTGGCACTAACTTCCTTTAATTTCTTTTTTAATGTAATGACTGTGAAAGTGTAAAAGCTGTGCCTTGGAGCTTCCCTCTTCACAGGCAAGAGATCAGGCAGTGAATCAATTCTTCATTCCATTCCACTCTCATGAAGGACTCGGGAGAGACATGGCCAGCTGATGTTTACAAACCAGAAAATTTTGTATTTTTTTTGTTTTACAGATTTTAACTACGATGATTTTTTTCTAAATTAGTAGGTCAGGTTGTCAAAGTCAGTGCAATAAAACAACTTCCTTTTTAAGAAAAACAAACAAACAAAAAAAAAGTTGTCTCTATCACGTTTCCCGTTCGCTGTGTAAAAGAATCATGGGAACTTAACACTACTTTTTACCATGTTTCATCTTGACACAACATGGTTCTTTTTTAAAAGGAGGCTTTCGTTCTTTTGTAAATTTGTAAAGAAACCGTTCAGCACCCCCCCATGGTTCCTCACTCATGCGGAGTTTTGCAGCAAGCGATCAACATTCCACAGACAGACATTTATTACCTCTTCTGACAGTTTTATGAAGTTGTGGAGAACTTGCCAATTTTTTTAGAAAAACTGCAGTTTTTTCCAAACTTTTCTGCCAATCTTTGACCCTGAATTCAGTGCTGCTTTGGCCTGACGTCCTTGACCTGGTGGTCCTGGACCACCGGGGTAAGACAGTGTTTTGATACCATCAACTTTTTCAGAAGACATAACTTTGCTGTATGCCTTTGCCATGTTTTCTCTGGGGTCTCTCTGCACAGTGGAGGAGATCCTGTCCAGATTATGATAGTATTGTTGGGTTGCCCATCTGCCAGACACTTCTCATGAGCTTTCTGAATTATGGTGAATTGTATTGCCACGTTGGTGCCCAACGGTTCAAGTCATTGTGGTTAAGCCACTTAACTTTATTATATCAGTTTGATATTCATTTTAATTGTGGGACTGGACACACAAACTCACATTTCTGCCTTTTCCTCTGCATTTCTCAATATACTATGTTTTTTTTTTTTCACACCATAAGTAAAACATTGATTGACAGGTAGAAGCTCGTGTCAGTAGTCTATGGGTTTTATGCTGACTCAGTGAAGTTATATTTATATATTATTTCTAGTTCCCTCTCAATGTCTTATATTAAGATTGATGTATTAGTTGCTTTGTTGGTTAATCTCTCCTGGTGTTTAAGAGAAATGAAGTCACCTTGCCTTTAGATCAGATGTTAATATAACCTGTTTGTCTAGAAATAGGCTTGCGCAATGGAACTGTCAGACTAAAGATATGCTTTATTAATTGAAACTCTGTACAGCTGTAAGTTTAAGAGAAAGTTTATTTTGTATGTATGTTTAGGCTCTGATTTTGGTAAATTGTAAAGGAACAACTGCAGAACTGATTGCTGGGGATTTCTTCAGTAGTCAAGGGTACCCAAGGGTAACACCAGGCAGACCACTCTGTATGCATGATTCTGAATATTTAGGTGCCTGTTATTTTACTGTGTATATTTTACTTTAAATATATTAACTTTTTGTGGATTCATTTAAAGTCTGCTCATATGCAACACTGTCAAAACCACTAAAATGTATTTAAGAACTTGTGCTGTAGATTAGAATAAAGTTGTCACTTGGGTTGACTCCTTTGTCTGGAGCGTATGGCTGAAAGGAATGCTCGGTATTTGAGAGCTTTAGCGAATCACACATTTGTAATTTGTGTAGTCTTCCAAAAAATCAGAATGCAGAGGGAAACAAACTGGCCCTTTCATTTTTAACTTTCTAAGGTGTCTTGCAAATACTGACTTGCCAGAGCTAACTCAAGCTTCATTCTGGTGTTGCAGGGAGTAGCTCAGCTCAGTTAGGAAACTGAGCCAGGAGGGTTTCATGGAGTTTGAGACTAGCATGGTCTACACAGTAAGTTTGAGGTACTAGGAAGAGATTCTATCAAATGGATGGATGGATGGATGGATGGATGGATGGATGGATGGATGGATGGATAGAAGATAGAAGAATCTGATTGTGTGTGTGTGTGTGTGCGCGCTCGCATGAGCACATAACCAAATGACAGTAGTCACTTTTAAAAGGCCAAGCCCCACAGTTTGAAGAGCACTTTATGCCTCCCTGCAACTCTCTCAGGTAAAGAAGAAACTGTCTGTGTTGTGGTCTAAGTGTAGCCCCCAATTTATGGTCCCAGCCAGCCCCAGGCTCCTCCAAGCTCTTTGCTATTGAACTAAATCACTTGATGTGAAACTTCCCCTTAAAGCTTATAAAAAGTCCAGTCTTTCTTTGATCGGAGATTGGTCTATAGACTTCACTGGGGATTTGTTTGAGGAGGTGCTCTGAAGATTACTCCATGAAGAGGCTCTTCTGGCCTTCTCCCATCCATCCTCTCATGGCAGTACACACCTGAGTGTTCCCTCTCCGTCTCTCTAGATCTCTCCTCATTTTCAGTCATAAATGAAGCTCCTCTCCAGGTTTATAGGGAAGCTGTGCCTTCCCTTTAAGACCCCCTGTTGGTTCTTCAGGATATATATACGTGTGTGTGTACATGTGTACATGTATACATATATTTATATCTACATATATATACACATTCACAGAGATCCATCTGCCTCTGTCTCGAGAGTGCTGGGATTAAAGGTGTGCACCACCACTACCCAGCCTTCTTCAGTATATTATAACATCTTCAGTGCCATGTTCTTCCTTTCGTCTCAAGGCTTGAAGGAGATATAGATAGATAGATAGATAGATAGATAGATAGATAGATAGATAGATAGATAGATAGATAGCAGAACTTTTGCTTATCTCAAGTAATCCATTGTGGGATTCAGATTAAAAACTTCTATATGTTCAGTTGACTAGGTTATCCCTAACCCTAACCACGACTTCAGTATTAGATATAACTCATCCTTGCCTTTTTTTCTGATGCTGGGGATAGAACTTCATACCTACATGCTGGACAAGCAAGGGAGCTACTCCCTTGATTCCTCCCTGTATTTTGGGCAGTAAGAGAGATGACTGCTTCATTCTAAATCTGCCCAACTCCACAGCCTCACATTTGCTGTGATCCACACTACATTAGACTAGAGTCAGCAAAATCAGAGAGCTTGAACTGGACATTCACCAAGCATGGACACGGGAAGGAAAACAATTTTCATATAGCGAAGAGCCTTAGTAAGGACCAAACAACCCTTCCATGGAACTTTGAAGCCTTATTTCCAGTCTTATTTCTGTTTTCTAGCTCTAGGATTCTATCACGTATTTCTAGAGTGCCCGCCCACCTGGTGATGCCCCCCTTGATGTCTCCCGTGGACACTGTCTTTAAAGACTAGGTCTTTCAAATGAACAACCACCAGTCCACCCACCCTCGGTTTCTCTCACCACCCTTCCCTACAGCCGGTCTTCAAGGCTATAATCTGTGCCTTCTTCATCCCTCCACAATGGGGTTCCTCACCTCTCTCCCCAACAGCAAAGCTCTAGCAAACCCTCAGAGCACTGCAGACCCCCTCTCACCCATATCTCTGCCCATGCTGAAGCTGCTTTGAACAAACTCAGCCTCCACCCTCCCTCCAGCATCCTTTTCCTAAAAACGTGACCGGCGTGTGACTACTGTGCTTCAGGATTCCCATTGCTAGGCCCCGTTAATTCCTGTTCAGTGCCTCTCCCTGAACCCTTCTCACAAAGATGCTGTCTGGCCTTACCTCTCTTAATAGAAAGCCCATGACAACCCTCACCACTGGTGACTTTGACAACCTCACAACCCAGTGCCTGTCCCCTGCTGCCCGCTTGCTGCTTTTGAGGCTGCTGCAGCTAGGTGTGAGTTGTACTTCTCAAAACCCTGCTTACCCGGCAGAATGCTCGTACCCACCTGCCTAAGGACACAGGTGCCAGCATGGTTAGAAGTCCTCCTGTTTAACACACCAGCTTTGACATCTGTCTACATCCTATCACTTACTGATGGCGTTTGCTATCTCTTGGTCTCTCACCCTGAGAAGGAAATCTGTCAAAAGAGAAGTGAGTCTCAGCTACCTCTGCTCTCAGCTTCTAGTAGAGCACTGGGCTCAGGGTGACAGTTGGGTGAAAGAGAGTTCCCAGGAGATGAGGAAGGTATTTTTTAGATCTCAGAGGTGGGCTTCTCCGGACTGGTTGGAACCTGAGTTTGAGTTTCAGAAAGCTCGCATAAGCCACAAGGAAGTTGGGCAATTGGGGTATGAATGTTAAACACTATCCTAAATAAAGAAAAGCAACACTTGTTTATCGATGCTTTTATAAAACCCAGCAACAGTTTACGAGCTTGGGAAATGATTCCTGCCTTCCTTATTTCCCTGTGGTCCTTCCTTCTTTTCTGACTTAATAATAAAATGAACAGAGTCAGCGCTTGGTTCTGCATCCCTGGAGCCTTAATACAGATTATTCTAAATAGCAAGTAACTCTAAAATACTTATTGATATTATATCATTTTTGTTTTTTGTTTTTTGTTTTTAGAGACAGGGTTTCTCTGTGTAGCCCTGGCTGTCCTGGAACTCACTTTGTAGACCAGGCTGGCTTCGAACTCAGAAATCCGGCTGCCTCTGCCTCCCAAGTGCTGGGATTAAAGGCATGCGCCACCACTGCCCAACCTATATCATATGTTTTTATCCCCACATCATGCAAGTATACAGTTCTTGAAAAAAAAAAGATGGAGAAATTTAAATCCCTGAGCTTACTCATTTGAATACACCTTCATATACTTCTAATCATACTTTTCTTCCCATATTTATAGAATTTGACTTTTGTTTTATGCAGCTCTCTATCCCGTACATAACAATTGTAGGGGCTGGAGAGATGGCTCGGTGTTTAAGAGCACACATGGCTCTTGCAGAGCCCTGCAACTCCAGCTCCAGGGAAACCCAATGCCTTTGGCCTCCACAGGCACCTTCATTCATGGGCCACAGGCATAGATACACTGCACAGAATTAAATATTGTGATAAGAACACATCCTTTAAAAATGTTTATATGGCACTGCATTTTTCACACTTACTTGCCATACAGGTCTAAAAATATTTTATAGTTCTCAGCTGGTAAGATAGCTCAGCAGGTTGTGGCATTTTTTAAAAAAGATTTATGTAATTATTATATGTAAGTACACTGTACCTGTCTTCAGACACTCCAGAAGAGGGCATCAGATCTCATTACAGATGGTTGTGAGCCACCATGTGGTTGCTAGGATTTGAACTCAGAACCTTTGGAAGAGCAGTCAGTGCTCTTAACCACTGAGCCATCTCTCCAGCCCCAGGTCATGGCATTTGCTGCCAAGTCTGGCCACCTGAGTTCCATTGCTAAGACCTACAACAATGCCAATAGAAAAACCAATTCCCAAAAATTCTCTGACCTCCATGTGTGTGTTGTAGTACATGTTCAACACACACACACACACACACACACACACACTCACTAGTAGGCAGAATATTCTTTCCTTTTTGGTGCCATGCTGGGATTTTAAGCAGAGATCTCATGCATACTCAGCCACAGAGCCAGAATTTTCAGTGGCTCTACCATTTTTTTTTTTTTTCGGAAGTAAACATTTTGCTAGTTTCAGAATTTTTAGGTCTCTTTTTAAGTATTTTATCATTACAAACAGTGATACAAGAAACCTAAAACTCTGCTTGTGTTTCTGTTTTTTTTTCTTTTTCTTTTTCTTTTTTCTTTTTTGGTTGGTTTTTCGAGACAGGTTTCTCTGTGTAGCCCTGGCTGTCCTGGAACTCACTTTGTAGACTAGGCTAGCATCGAACTCAGAAATCTGCCTGTCCCTGCCTCCCAAGTGCTGAGTTAATTAAAGGTGTGTGCCACCTCTGCCTGGCTCTGCTTGTATTTCTGATTTGAGCTTAAAGGAAATAAGCAACTATGTTCATTTTATGTGCGTGAGTGTGTAGTTGGCATGTATGTCTGTGCACCACATTTGTATGGCGCCAAGGGTGGCCAGAAGAGTGTTAGATTCTCCTGGAGCAGAGGTTTGGACAGTGAGCCACTATATGGGTGCTGGGAATATGGTCCTGGGTCCTCTTAAAGACCAACCAGGGCTCTTAGCCACTGAGCCATCTCTCCAGCCTCTCAATGTTTGTTATATGGCAAGTACTGTTCTGGTTTACCTTAGTTATCCCATTCAGTCAATTAGTTAGAGAGTTTATCTTGTCCCCATTTTACACAGGAGGAAGTAAATACTGAGTGTACTTGCCCTGAGTAAGTGTTGATGCCTAGGAGCCAGGAAGCCTAGAGTTAGTTTAACCTCTAGGTGAACATTTCACTAATGGGCTTGCCAACAGAGAGATGGTTTGTTTTCTATCTCCCCACTTTGTGTGTGTGTGTGTGTGTGTGTTTGGTGTCTTTGGGCCACAGCTCCTGTCACATGCCCAATTCGATGGAGAGAGGACCAGGGAATGACTGAGCCCCAAGAGGCGATCTCCCCCTCCTGATGAAGCAAACTGATCTCCCCCCACCCCCGAGGGCCTGGGCTTTAGTGTTTTGAGTTGAGCAAGGCTAGGATTGCTTTCCTGTCTTTCTACCGTTCTTGCTGTGTTACGTAGACGGTGCCGGTATGCTCTCCCACTCCGTGCCGTTCCCACCGACATGCCTGCAGTGTCAGTGGTGGTAGGCTTCCAAGAAGTGCTGCCACCGTGCCCCCTGGTTCCTTTGCATGGGAGTGAGGCCGTTTTCCTCTGTCTGCAGCCAGAAGAGTCTGAGTTAGGGAGCTTGGAGGACTCGGCATTCGAGCCTTAACACTGTCTCCGAGGAGAGGCTGCTGTTCTAGAGCATTCTAGATCTATCTGGTTGATTTTAGCCAAGGAAAAGGTCAGGCCCAATTTCCATCATGAGTACATGGTTTTCTTTCTTTTCTTTTTTTCTTTCTTTCTCTCTCTCTTTCTTTCTTTCTTAAGATTTATTTATTCATTATATGTAACAACACTGTAGCTGTCTTCAGACATTCCAGAAGAGGACGTCAGATCCCATTACAGATGGTTGTGAGCCACCATGTGGTTGCTGGGATTTGAACTCAGGACCCTTGGAAGAGCAGTTGGCGCTCTTAACCACTGAGCCATCTCTCCAGCCTGAGTATATGGTTTTCTTAAGATTGTTAGTGTTGTATGAATCCCCTTGGTGAATGGGATATCAGGGTAGCATGGAATCAGTACAAATTGACTGGGTTAGCTTAGGCAAGTTACACTGAACTTCAGTCCCTATCTGTTAAAGGGGTTTATCTGCTTCTCTCAGTTCAGTCCTAAGGGGGAAGAAAATACGTTACATCCTGGGATATTGCTGGCAGTGGATAAAATATGCAAATGCTTCCTTGCCATATGGCTAAGCTTTTGCAATGATAGCTAGAACCCACCTGGGGAGATTTTCCATGCAGAAGGAGCCTTAAGGAACACGTTTTACAATGTTTGTGCATTTTTTTTTAACTCTTAAAAATAACCATGGGGTCTGGAGAGATGGGTTATCAGTTGAGCGCATGTGCTGCTCTTGCGGAGGACCAGTCTTTAGTCCCCAACATCCACGTCTGATGCCTTAGAACTGTCTTTAACTCCACTTCTCCTGGATTCTCTTCTGGACTCCATGGGTAGGTACCCTCATGGGAGGGGAGCGAAGTGAATTATCTTGTGCCCAGATGGGTTTGTATGCTTAGTAACATGTCAGACCCTCAGTAAAGTCTGTTGTTGCTTGGAGACTCATAGACTAGTGGTTTCTTTCATATTTATATATACATATATATTAATATTTTTAAATTACTTTTTTTTTACATCCAATTGTTGCCCCCTTCCCATTCCTCCCCTAGTTCTTCAAACCATTCCTCCTCCCCCTGTCTCCAAGAGGATGCCCTCCCCCACCAGGCCTCCCCACTCGCTGGGGCCTCAAGTCTCTCGAGGGTTAGACAAATCTCCCACTGCCTGGTTGGTGGCTCAGTGTCTGAGAGATCACAGGTCTTCCTCTGGGGTCACCCTCCTCCTCAGCTTCTCCCAGCCTTTCCCTAATTCAACTACATAGATCCCTGATTTCAGTCCAATGGTTAGGTGTAAGTATCTGCATCCATCTCAGTCAGCTTCTTGTTGGGCCTCTCAGAGGACAGCCATGCTAGGCTCCTGTCTATAGGCACAGCATAGCATCAGTAATAGTGTCAGGTCTTGGAGCCACTCCTTGAGCTAGATCCCAGGTTGGGCCAGGCACTAGACCACCTTTCCCTCAGCCTCTTCTCCATTTGTGTCCCTGCTGTTCTTTTAGACAGGAACAATTCTGGGTCAGAATTTTTGACTGTGGGATGACAACCCCGTCCCTCCACTTGATGCCCTGTCTTTCTGCTGGAGGTGGGCTCTACAAGTTCCCTCTCCTCACTGTAGGGCATTTCATCTAAGGTCCTTCCCTTTGAGTCCTGAGAGTCTCTCACCTCCCAGGTCTCTGGTACTTTCTAGAGGGATCCCCCAACTCCCACCCCACCACCCAGGATTGCACATTTTCATTCATTCTGCTGGCCCTCGGGACTTTTCTCCTTCTCTCTCACCCCATACCTGATCGTGTTGCCCCTTTTCCATTCTCCCTTCCCCCTCCCCTCCCCCACCCAGGCCCCTCCCTTCCTCTGCCTCCCATGATTGTTTTCTTCTCCCTCCCAAGAGGTATTGAAGCATCCTCACTTGGGCCCTTCTGCTTGTTAACCTTCTTGAGTTTTGTGGATGGTCTCCTATGTATCCTGTACATTTTTTGACTAATATCCACTTATTAGTGAGCACATACCATGCATGTCCTTTTGGGTCTGAGTTATCTCACTCAGGATATTTTCTAGTTCCATCCATTTGCCTGCAGAACTCATGATGTCCTCATTCTTAATAGCTGAATAGTATTCCATTGTGTAAATGAACCACCTTTTTTTTTTTATATTCTAGCTTCTGGCTATCACAGCTAAGGCCACAAAGCACATAGTAAGGCATGTGCTCCTGTGGTATGGTGGGAGCATACCTTACACCAATCAAGAATGATAGAGATCAAAAACTCAGGTGGCAGCACACATTGGCAAGGATGTGGAGAAAGAGGAACACTCCTCCATTGCTGGTGGGATTGCAAACTGGTACAAGCATTCTGGAAATCACTCTGGAGGTTCCTCAGAAAATGGAAATGGATGTACCTGAAGATCCAGCTATACCACTCTTGGGCATATACCCAAAAGATATCACACCAAACTATTGGTTCCTTAAGGGAGTGCCTACCAACTAAATGGGCCTTACCTTGTCTCTCCTGGTGATATATCTCACTTTCATTAGACAAATGTTTATGGGTATCAACTGTGTGCCAAAGACTGGTTAAGACATTGGGATGCTATAATAATAACAAAAGGCCAGGATCTACCCTCATGTAGCTACAATATTTCTTACCTCACTTTGTAGTCTGTATTGGGTATCTGCATGAGCTTTTGACAGTCTATTTTTTGACACGATGTGAGCAGCCATTAAACAAAACAATATAGGCAAAGAGAAACAAATCCTGACTTACCTAGATTTTCAGTGTAGGGGTCTTATTTTGTGCCACACTTTTGCTTATCTACAAGGCTGAGTGCAAATTGCCAGTTTGAAAATCTGTTCCTACTTTTGAGCAACCAGACACACAATGAATTCTGCCCTCAAACGAATTAATCTTCACATGTCAATGACTTGACTTCTACTTGAGCTCCACTTTTGTCAGTCAGGCACTCTGGGTGTAGAGATGATTTCCCCTGGCAAGAGATGATGCCTGAGAAACACCTGCCAGGGCTGAGATGTTGTCCTTGCTTCTGGAGTGACTATAATCTCTCTATTATCCACACCAGTCCCGAGTGTCATCCTAGTAGTCGTGGCTGGGAATGCAGTACTTAATAAGGTAAGTTTTGCTGCACCTCTCCTACAGTCTCCTGGGAAGGATGGGAGAGCAAATGAGCAATTACAATGCAGTGTTTATACTGGAGGTTGTTGTCAGAGGAGGGAGAGATTAACTTGCCTTAGGGAGTCAGAAGTTTTCCCTGAAGATGCGCCATCTCAGTTGAGACTTGAACTCGGATGGAGACATTGGCAAGGGGTCATGGACAAGAAGGTGTGAGAGTGTAGGGCCAGCCAGGGTTGGGGAGCAGTATGGGGTGCATTTGGAAGAAGGAACACTGCAGAGATATCTGGAAGGGGAGACAGTATTAGCAGCTAATGCTGATTTAAGCTCCCACTATGGGTCTGGCCCATTCTTCGTGTTTCTCATACATATGGACTCATCTATTTTGAGAGCGAGGTTGGTGATCTTGAAAGTATGTTCATTCTTTTCCAGCCAAGTGAATTTCTTTTGTCTGGATATTTCTGAATCTCTTTGTCTTTTAGCTACCCCCTATGATCATAGACCTCCATAAAACTTTTCTGAAAGAAAAATATTTTATGGTTCATCTGAGTTAATGCCTGTGTTGAAATTGTAACACACACACACACACACACACACACACACAGCATGGTAAATTGGGTCATTGGTCATTCATCATTGGGAGTTATTATGCTTTACTACTGACATCTGTAATGGAGTAATCAGGATCTGTTGATGAGAAGCTTCATCCAGTCACTAAGTTCATTCATCCAAGGGAGCCTTCCCCCTGCACCACATGCTTTTCCAGGTGTCTATGAGAAGGCAGAAAGCAGAACAGACAATATGCTGCATCATGGGATAGGCATTATAGACAGGAGGAAACGGAAACAGACAGTGTGTCTGGTGGTGATGAGCTCTAGGGGGAAGCATTGGTCAGGAGGGAGTCATAGGGAATGCTGAGATGGAGTGATACAGCCACAGTAAGGGAAGGTCTGCTGGAGAAGGGGGTATGAGAGCAAAAGGCCCTGGCCACTCTGAAGCCTGCTGGGGAAAGACTTCAGGCAGAGGCCACAGAAAGTGCAAAAGCCTCAGCTGGAGAAACTCTGACTTCAGTACTGTGGAGGAGGCAATGAGGTCGGAGGAATGACAATGGCCTTTAGCCAGGCTGAGTCAGGCTTTTCCTGACCAGTTCCTGACCTCCTGGGTCATTGTCATAAACTTCCCCACTGTGGATAGTGGGTTGAGTTCCTTGCCCCCTCCTGCTCATCTATCACGGAGAATCTGCCTGCCCTCCATGTTTCTTCTTAGTGCTTTTCCATCCAGAGATTACCCACCCACCCTTTCTGGGTTAGAAATCACCACTCATGTCCTTGTTTTCAGAGTTCATCCTTCCAGCCTCACTGGATAAACTCTGCCTTGCCATCCTTGAGACATGCCTTGAGTTATTTTTCCTTTAATAGTGGCTCTGAATGACAGGCTACACAGGGCCACAGAAGGCCCAGAGGCACGTACATGGCATAATTATTATTGGTGACATTTCTTGTAGAGTCGTCCATGCTTTGGGTATTTAACTATCTCAGCATCTCTAGTCTGGAATACTAAATGGAGACCTGGCTCCTGAGGCGGGGAGGATCTGTGGACAAAGCCTCCAGGCTCAGCTCAGTTCCTGCTAAACTGCCATCGGTCTCATAAGCAGAACTAACAATATGAAGGTGTTAGTTCTAAAATGATAGTCTTTTGTGTGTGTGTTGTGTGTGTGTGTGTGTGTGTGTGTGTGTGTGTGTGTGTGTGTGCATGTGCATGGTGTATGGATATGTACATGTTGATGAATGTACATGTATGTGTAGATGTATGTATGCATATATGCATATGCATTCATGTGTAGGGGTGGGAGGCCGATGATGTCCCATGTCTTCCTCTGCCGTCCTCTTTATCTCTTTATCTCTTTTTTGTTCTTGCTCTCATTTTCATTTCCTTGAGACAGAATCTCTCACTGAACAGAGAGCTCATCAGTTCAGCTAGACTGGCTAGCCTGTGACCTGAGTCACCCACCTGTCTCCACTTCTCAAAGCCAGGGTTATAATTGTCCACCCCTGCACCCAGATTTTTATGTGGGTGCTGGGGATCTGAACTCAAATCCTCATGCTTGTGCAGCAGACGCTTCACTGACTAAACCATCTTTTCACCCCCTAAAACTGATGATACTAAAGATAAAGGTGAGCCAGCCAATCCCCAAGAACCCGGAAGAATGATTTCTTGGGGAAGCGGAGGAAGACTGGGGATGGATTTGCCACTCGGGAGAAAGAAGCTGCGATGCCAGCTGATATCTCCCCCTGCTCTGCTCCTCCCTGCGCCACCCTAGCTGTCCTCTGCTCCTTTGAAAGATAGAATCTCTGTAGAGGGTGGGGCACCTCCCTGCTACAGGCTGCTGTGGCTGCATTCCTCTCTGGACGCCTCTCTGGCAGAGATAAACACCCTACATCCAGACATTCTCGGTTTTAGTGTTCTTAAGTCAGTGAGAGTCAAAGGCTCCCCAAGCATTGCTTAGGCATTCGTAGCCTGGCGACCACAGGAGGGAAAGCAGAGGGGCAGGTAATTTAGCATGCTGAGGCTTCATTGCTTCCTCTTGATGGGGAGAGAAGGTTATGTCACCTGCTTCAAGAGCTGCTGCGTAGTTATTGGCTTAGCCTAGGACCTGACAATATGTGCTAAGTTCTGTTTCCATCTCTTGTTTTTCATCAGAGGTGCTCTGACAGCTGTGAAATTGTCCTTGGCTAGGAATTAGGACAGAGGAGTGCAGGTGTGTTGATTTAGCTTCTTTTATGTCATATTAATGGCAGGCAGCCCTAGTCCTGTATAGATGCTTTATTATGCAACTTCCATAGCTTGGCCCATACTCAACGACTGTCTGACCACCTCACTATGTGGAGTCTTCCTTATACATACCCTCTGAAAACCTACATAATGGCTTGGCATGATGTACACTCCATGTCTCAAAAACAAAAACTCATACTGCTATCCATCTAACATGTTGCCCATAACTTTTTCTAGTATGTGTGTGTGCATGTACATCTGTTCACATGTGTGTCCACAAGTATGACGGTACATACATATGTGTTGCCATGTGTAAAGACCGAAAGCTGACATCAGGAGTCTTCCTTGGTTGTTTTCCACTTTATTCATTGAGTCAGAGGATCTCAGTTGAACCCAGGGTTCACAGAAAGAGTTAGTCTACCTAGCCAGCTTGCTCTGAGGATGGCCTGTTTTTGACTTTTGAGGGCTGGAATTACAGTGGGCCACCATGCAGCATTATAGGAATGTTGGAGATTCGCAATCCCCATCCTTACACTTACACAACAAAAAGCACCTGACACGCTGAACCATCTCCTCAACCACACTATCTTACATCTCCCCTTGTCCCTGCTCTTCCTGGGCATGGCAACCTTTGTTTCCTGTGTTCATTTCTGACCTCTCGTAAATCTTCCTACAACTTCCTCCTGTTCTACTTATTGGCCCTGGAATCTTGTTCCCATGATCCTCCTTCCCCTCCGCACTCACTCTCCCTTGGTGATCTCACTGATATCTATAGTAAAAGTCCGGAGCCCTGCACCAGCCTCCCATTTCCAGATCCCACCAAACCGATGTCAATGTTAATATTTTAAAAAGATGAATTAATCGTCTTTTCTATCAGTTTGGCTTCTCTTACTATATCTCCCATGCCAACCAACACTAACTATCTGTACACCTACATACGTCAGAGACCTGGGAGTTTACATTTGTCTCCCTCTAGCTTGTCTGTGCTCTACACTCCATGGTCCCCGAGTCTCTGCTAAAATGTCTTCCCAGATCCTCACCTTCTCTGCAGACACTGCCCTGGTTAAGGTCTTGGATCCACTCTTAGTTGGCTTATGACAGCTCCAACAGGTCCATCTGCCACCTACTCTACTCCCTCTATTTCACATCACGAATCCACTCTCTACGTTCCTGCTAGGGTCTTCTTTCTAATGTGAGATTCTACTTCAGTTCTTTGAAGTGTTCCACTTCTCCTTCAGGGTGAACCCAGGACAGGCTCTGCCACTAGGTTGCCTGTTGGGATTCAGCTCACATATTTCTTTCAAGGTGGCAGTTGTTCCTCTGATCTGAAACCCCAATGCTTTGCCTCACTTCCAAACCTTCGCACAAGATGGATCCTTTTCTCGCAATGCTTTCTCTGCCCCCAACTTTACCTTTGTCATTCTATATTGACGATCCCCACTTAGCCTTCAAGTCCAAAGTCAAGTGTAACCTTCTTGAAGCTGTTCTGACCATCTAGGCTTAGCATCTGTTCCCCCATCACATTCTTCTGCTATATTCCATTAGGCTAGTCATGGATTGCACTGCATTTCACCCACCCATTTCCATAATAAATGCAAGGGAAAGAAATGTCTAGAATCTTTGGTCTTCAAAGATGCATGTGGGCATCACTGAGAGCTTGTTTCTGAAATGAGGGAAAGAATGCCTTGAAGATGTAAATGAAGACCTGGTGTCTGTCTCAAAGGGAGCATTTGTTGAAAGACCATTAAGAGTACTGAGAAGACAAGAATTGAGAGGCCAGGCTGCCCCCTAAGCCATTACCATATACTGAAGTCTTCAATAATGACAGCAAAGAAGAGGAAGTATCTTACGACAGACTTAAGACCTTCACACCACCCTATCAATGAAGAACCCCTCTCCCATTTTTCAGAGTTCAGACAGAGCAAAGCAAAGTTAAGACTATAATAATCTTACTACCATTTTTAACTATTACAGAGCTGAAATAGAAAGATATATACTCTTCAAGAGTATCTGTTCTTTAAAGTGATTTAGCACAGATATGGAGAATTATTTGCATTCTCTAAGAATAATCTCTTTCATGACACATCAGAACAAACTGATACTACTTTGTGAGATAAAAGTTGTGTCAAACCAAACCAACTCGAGGACCAGAAAGAATGTGGAACTCTGGAGATCTACAGTTCCTTTTCAGCCACACAGGCAATTAGGGTTCTGTCACATTTAATTCAAGAAGCTGAGATCTCTGAATGATAACAATCACAACCCAGGAGGTTTTGGAAGGTACAGGAATGGTAGTTGTCTCCCATACTGAGACGTCTCTCTTTGGAAATTTTTTGAGCATCTTCATGCCGTCACTCTGGCTCTTCTTCAGTTTGTCCAGAGGCTGCTGCTTGGCAAGTGTCCTAAATCCTATGTTACAGCCGAGAGGCAGACCCTCCTAGGAGGTTAATAACCAGTGGTCCCACAGTGAGTTGGACAGGACTTGTGCTTGGGTACAGTAACTTAGGACAGGCTATTTGACCAAGTCCTCTATGGGGCATCATCTGTTCTTTATTGAAGTCTGGGGTAAAATTAAATTTAGGTTAAAAAGAATAGAAATGCAATTAAAGGATCGGGCAGGAGACCATAAAACCCCAGGGGAATAATCATTCCATTGTGCTATTTTCTTTTCTTATTTTTGCAGCTGCTTGGACATGCATGTGATTTCCCTTGTACATATTTCTGTATTTCCAAATGTTCCTTTTCCTTTCAAAAGTTATTCTGTAAAGCACAAAAGCTCAAGCCTTTTATCCCCTGACTGTCATGGGCCCGACCTCTCCTTGCTGCAATGGGCAGGAGCTGACCAAGTGACTCAACTTTGCTCTTTTAAAACTGTTTTAAAGTTTGCGTCATAAGAAAACTTCCTGTGTATACCAGAGTTCACAACAACTCAAGTGTAAAGAGAAAACCTAGCCTGGAGAGATTAGGAACCTATTGCTATCTCAAGACACTCTCCCATTTTCCAGCTACACTGAGGTAGAATGAACTCGAGACTGGAAGAAGAATGTCTCCACCCAGCTTTCTCTCCTCCCCCTGCGCCCCCTGCCCCACTCCAACCTTGGTGGTGTTGGGAAAGGCACACCAAGGCTTGTTGTGTCTAATCACTGCTTAACGAACCTTTAGAAAAGCTGTGACAGCCACATGAAGAGGAGATATTGAAGACCATGCTCAGTGAGTTGTACAATGCTTTTAAAGTCAGAAGGACTATTACTAATAATACTCCAAGAACTCAGGGTTCTTTGGAGCCTCAACATGCAAAGGTGTTCAAGAACATACACAGTAGGCATTTTGCAGTGCGCACTCTCTGTTTCAGGCTCTACATGGGCGCTGATGACCTACGGCTTTGTGCTCTGCTTTGTTTTGTTTTCTGCCTTCTTCACCACACATCTTGTTACCCCTCTTGTTCGACCTCTGTCTTCAAGACCAATCTTGCCAATAAGCTTCTTTTCCCACTTCTGCCCAGGCTCCTCCAGTCACAGGTTCTGGTTTTGATACCCAGACAATACCAATCCATACTGGGTTTGGCTAGACCTTCTCCAAAGGACACCCAACTTTTTCCTATTCGAGAATATTCCTGATTGGCAGAACCCAAACAAGAAGCAGCGTGTGCATATGAAGAAGAGAGAAGAGAGAGCCCTCATTAAAGGTACAAATTCTCTCCTGGGGGCTATGGAGAGACACAGTCTCCTTATGAGTGGCTTTAAGGACCAGCAGTCCTTTAAGGACCAAGAGAAAACACAAGACCTCATGGAATATTACTGTCCAGAGGGAGAAATGATTAGGAACAAGAAAAGATAAAACAAGAAAAGATAATAAATAAATGAGAAATATTTCACTTGGAAACAATCCAAAGTTAGGGTCAGACAGAAGACTTGGACCACAGGGTAATTAATTCAGTGTGGTTAAGGTCAAGGGTTGTAGCCTGAGTTTTGGAGGTAGCCGTCAGTTACATCCACTGGGACCATGGAAGGACACTTGCTCTTGGCAGCCACCCCAGCACTCTGGAGAAGTTAAACACAAAGCAAACCATGAGTGTTTCAAGGCATAACAGAATGCTTTGGAGTTGGTTCCTTGATGCTGTGATTGAGACAATGACTCACTGAACCTTGAAGCACACTGCTATTGAGGTCTTTCCATTTGCCGGGTGAACAATTTCTTCAGGCCGTTTTGATTTGCGTTTTCAGTCCCCAGCAGCCACAGGCACTGCTGCTAATTTAGATCTCTCATGAGTTAATATTCCCTCCCCAGGTACTTGACCCATCTAGCCACTTAGCGTTCTTGCCATGAGAATCTAAAAAAAAAAAAAAAAAAAAAGTTTGTCTTCTTATATTTCCAGGGATGCCATTTAACTGTCTGAGGCACTTCTTAATGTACCTAGCGTATCAGCGACACTTGTCAGAAGTCTGACAGACTGAACTAAGCGAACAAGTCACAGGGCTGCTTAAAAGGAGAAAAACTGAAGGAGGTCCTCATCTCCCCCAAGACATTCTGAAATAAGACTGCCAAGTCCTTTCTAGGTCACAGAAAGCTTTCACAAATCCTGTATAACTTAACCTTAACCTTGTACTACTCTGAGGAGCATTTTTATCTTCACTTTATGGGTGAAGAAATCGAATAAGAAAGGTGTAGGTTGGCAAGATTAAGTCAGCAGGGCACTTAAGCAATGCTCAAAGATTTGTCTTCCACACTTTTCTGGACTGTGTAAATAAGTGGGATGATGCAGTTGATACTCAGGCTCTAGATATGGCTATAAAACTGACCTGTGTACTTAGTGACCTAGAGGGATGAAGCTAAATGACTGCAAATGTCTCTGAAGTCCCCCAGACACTCTGAGGTCGCATATATGATTCAAGATCCAGAGCCACGTTAGTTCCACCAAAGCTGATTTGCAAACCCAACAGACTCATAGGACAGAAGGTTAAAGACTTGGATAGCATCCTGGGAACACGACACAGTGCTAGTCATGCAAGCAAGAGGATCTGAGTTCAGATCCAGAGAACCTTTGTAAGGCTGGATGCAGAGCATATGTCTCTAAGATCAGTTCTCCCAAAGAGAGATGGGAGATGGAGACAAGAGAATCCAGAGATTTGGAGGTCACTATCCTGACATGTTCAATAACAAACAACAACAGACTCTTTCTCAGATGAGGTGGAAGCCGAGGACCAACGCTCCACCAAAGAATCCTCTGGTCTCCCCACTGGCATGCATATGTCCATACTCACACACATGAACATGCACAAACATGCATGTATTTGTCAGCGTTCTCTAGGAGAGAAAAACCAACAGGCTAAAAGATAGGTGGGACAATAGAATAGAGAGCTGACAAGGTGGTGGTTACTCAGTCTGTAAGGCTGGGAAGGCCTTAGCAGTTTCAACAAGGTTCCTGCCAGAAGCCAGGAGGTTTCTCAGAAGTCTGGTGGTCCCTAGTCCACAAAGGAAGCTTGGAAATGCTGGTCTGATCACAGCGAAGGGATCGACGGCAGCCGCAAGAGGATAGGTTAACTCAGTAGCAAGAGGGAAGGCCATGGGAGGAAAAGGCAAGATGGTCTTCCTTCTGCAGAGCTCACATCTGAGAGGGCAATTAGGACACTTCTAATTTGTGGTAAGTTGACATTAAAAACCATAACAGTGTATACACACATCCCTACCACACACATGGTTTGTGTGTTTGTTCTTATAATGACTTCTGCCATCTAATGCTAGCAAATTTCGAGTTTTTCCATTTTGTAATTCACCTTTGCCTTTAAATTTGATTCTATTTTTGATATACTTTTTTTTTTTTTTTTTTTTTTTTTTTTTTAGATTTACAGAGAAGCTGTGATGGTAATATGAAGTTCCCATGTACCCCCATGTGCAGTTTGCCCTATTACTAATATCTTTGCCCACAGGGTGGTGTATCAGTCATGGTTACTACACCAAAATCAATAAATTGTTAGTAAGTAAAGATTATACCTTGTTCATATTTCCTTATATTTTACATGATTCCCTTTATGGGCTCCAGGATCCATCTAGCATACCATGTTACACGTAGTCTTTCTGTCTTCTTTGCTCTTCTTGGCTGTGATAGTTTTTCAGTTTTGTTGTTGCTGCTACTGCTGCTGATGGTGGTTGTGTGTGTGTGTGTGTGTGTGTGTGTGTGTGTGTGGTATGTATGTGTGATGTGTGTGTACGTGTGGTGTGGGTACATGTGTTGTGTGCATGTGTGGTACATATATGTGGTGTGTGTATCATGTGTTGTGTGTGTATGTGTGATATGTATGTATGTGTAGTATGGGTATTGTGAATCTGTGATGTGTTGGTATGTGTATGTGTGGTACAAGTATATTTATGTGATGTGTGTATGTGTGTATATGTGTGTGTGTGTGATATGTGTGCGCATCTGTGGTGTGTGTGTGTGTGTGTGTATGTGGTATGTGTGTGTGTGAGTATCTAGTGTATGTGTGTGTGTGTGTGTGTGTATGGTGTATGTTTTGAAGAGTGCTGGTAGGCTGTGCTGTATAAAATGCATTCACTTGAATTAGTCTGACATTTTTCTCCCGATTAGCCAGGAGTTCTGGGTTTTTGCTGGAGACTATAAAGTCCCACTGATATTCTTCTACCATGACTCATCATGGATGCTGTTGACCTTCATCTCTGGCTGAGGAAGTGTTTATCAGATGGCTTCTCTGTAGCTACTCTTCTCCCTGTTTCCACACTGAGTCCTTAGGAAGGGTATCACAGTGCTCAGCCCACAGTTAAGGAATGGGGAGTTATACTCTGCATCTTTGAACACAGAGTATGAACATAAAATTACTTGGAATTCTTCTCCAGGCAAGTTGGCTCTTCTCCTTCATGGACTTGCTTTTCCCATCATTTGTTTCTATCCACATATAGCCATCGGTTTTACTTTATTTTCTGGAACATGCTACTTAATTTGTTAGGGCTTCTCATATTTCTCTGGCTTTAGCCTCAGAGCACTCTTTCCTTTGGCTGACCAACTTTTTAAACTACAGAGAGGTTCTGATGTTTCTGTGTGGAGCAGAGACTGAAGGGGATTGCTGTCACCTGAAACTCTTCCATATCCTTTTGTCACATTGGTCATGTCTCAGCCTACCCCTCCTGTTCTCTACCTGTGCAGTCCAGCTGACACCATCTGTTTATCTTCACTTTCACCCTGGCAGGGACCCCTCCCTGACAGTCTAAGCAAGAAAGGACTCGGGAAAGTGGAGCACATGCAGGCGAATCCTAGGCGCCATTTAAAATCACTTCAGCTCCCCTTACACATGATGCTTGAGCTTCGTGGTTCACAATTAATATGCCAGTATTTTTATATTCTCAGACTGAGCTTGTGAATGAGCGAGCCTCCTGAGCTGTGGCAGGTGAGCAGAGAGCAGGGGCTGGAGGGGCATTGCACAGCAGGGGTGGAGGTGGGGTGCATGTGCCAGAACACAACTGTCTCCAACTTGATCTTATTTCAACATCAGCTTCATGAACTTAAGTTGGGCTTCAAGTGTGAAAACGCTGGCGTTTGACAAAAAAGAAAGCATAAGATAGACGACTTGCTGTCAAGGAATTTACAGCTGAGAAGGGTGAGCAACTGGTCACATAGAGTGATATGTGCCTCTCTAGGCAGCATGGCTCAGTCTGCTCCTTCCACCTGACTGAAGACTTAGGCGAGGCTCTTCCAGAAGAGAGCTCTCCTGTTTTCTTCTTTTAGGTCTGTGTCTCTCTTGAGACTTTGCTTTGTAGGACTGTCTGGTTCTAAACTTTGTGCACTGACTAGGCATTGAACACCTTAACTCATGAATAATCAACTTGATCATACAACCCTAGTCAAGATCCTAGGTTGCCTGACTCTCTTGCTCAGCCCACACTTTCTCCTGGTATCTGCTTTCACTCAGAAATAAACTGCCTCCAACTTACTTTGTCTCATCTCTAAATCCTTTCTCTGATGGTGGCAAAAACCGGAGAAACTGGGTAGAGCTCTCCATCTGGGCTCTCTGCCTTTGAGATCTCTCCAGCTGTCACCTACCTGCAACAATTTCACTTATTTCCCATTACTTTTTAAGTGTCCCAGGACTCAACCAAGACTATATGTCTTAACCGTATCATATTTCTTAGGAATAGTCCTAACTATCTATATACTGGGGTAACACTCATTTCCTGTAGAATTAAGACATGATCAGATATTTGGAGACAATAATCTGAAGAGATATAAAGCTGGAGAAGGACATACTGGTTGTTGAGGAGTGCGTGTGTGTGTGGGGGGGAATGCATTTGTGCACACGCGCACGTGCGCACACAGACACACACACACACACACACACATAGGAGTCAGGGAACTCATGACACACTAGTTGAGTAATTGTAGCAGTTCTGAAGTGGAACAGTGAATGTATGTCCAAACAGCAACCCCTGGGACAGGATATTTAAAGAGATGTAAAGGAAGGTGAATTTAAGGCATGCCCCAGAATCACCTGGAGTGCTTATTAAAATATAAATCTCAGAGTTCTGTACCCAGAGATTTTGATCAAGAGAATCAGCATTGAAGCTCGAGTACTTTTATTTCTGATGGCCTTCCTAGTGCAGCTGCTAGTGGCCATCAGGAGACTCTGAGAACTCTCCTTTATGGGACTTGGTGACTGATAGACTATATCGAGTAGAGCCGAAGGAAAAGCCTGAAGATTTCCAGGCCCCTGTTCTAGCTGCTTAGGAAGAAAAAGAGAAAGAGAAAGAAGTTTTGTTTGGGACAAAAGGAGATGAAGTGAGTTCCAGGTACCTGTAGCTCAGATTGCTTTTAGAACCTCCAAGAGAATCTGTCTAATTGGATATCTATGGTCTTAACTCTGAAAAGAGATTGAAGAATAATAATGAACAATTCTGAGGTCACTAGGGTGTCATTGGTCATTGCAGCCAATTTTAATGTAAATGAACTTGCCCAGAGAGACGGGTGGGAAGCAGGAAGAGATTGAATCAGAGGACAGGTTCTCACAGTAAAAGAAGCTTCATTTGTTCCTGAGGAGATGGCTCAGTGGGTAAAAGAGCTTGCTATACAAAGGGTAAGGATGTAAGTTCCATTCCCTGCATTCACATAAAAGCCTGGACAGAGCCACATATGCTTGCAACTTCACTGTTGGAGGATAAAGACAGATGGATTCTGGTAGCTTGCTGATCAGCCAGCCTTGCCAAAACAGCAAGCTTTGGATTCAATGTCTCAAGAGAATAAGGCAGAGAGCAATAGAGGAGGACCCTCAGCATCTTCCTCCACTCTTCTCATGAAGCCACACTCACATGCACACATACCCCACTTCCCCCACACACAGATAAATAAAGTGACATCTCAGTTTTATTAAAGATCTTCAACATTCAAGAAAATTAAAGTAGGTATGAATTTATATTTGGTCTTTTTAATGGGATGGCACTCATGTTTGAAGACAATGACAGAATCATTTTGCAGGGATTCAAAATCCTTGTTAAGAATCATCCAACAGTGGTCTATGCTTTGTCAATGTTCCAATGTGAGTTAAGCAGAACTTTTCTTTATGATTTTGATTACTAATAAAGTAGCCTTGGCTAAGTAGCAGAGGCTTCCTCTGCTCCAAGTCTATAAATTGAGGGCCTGTAACTGTCATGGGGTCATGTTGGGGAAGTGGAGATAAGGTGTCTCATGCATGGCACCAGACTGGACCACAGAACCATCCCAAGAAGAATTGTTATTACTGCTATGAGCTCAGTTTGTAGATGAAGAGATGAATTGTTTCTTTCCTGGATGGTGAGTGTTTAAAAAAACACAGTAATTTCCACTTTAAAGAATCACAATGTTAGTGTTCAGAGAGAGAAAATAACTGTGTTTCAAAGCAATGAATGGACTGTACTGCTTGATTGTTATCATAAAAATATAACAACTGAACTGGAAAGAAAATAGCCTTCCTTGCTAGAATAGATACATCATCTCATTTAAATTACTAATATAATACCTTTAAGTAAGGCTCCAATAAATGGCCTTGTAAGTGCATCTTAGCAAGAGCTTGGTCCCTCTTAGCTCAACAGATCAAAAGCTGGACCCAGAACCGGGGAATAGCTCACTTGGCAAAGTTCTTGCTGCACAAGGACCGGGACCTGAGGTTCATCCTCAGGATCCATGTAAAAATCCAGCCAAGGCAGTGCATATGTGCAATCCCAGTGCTAAGGAAGCAGAGCAGGAGGGTCCCTGGGGCTCATGGGCCATCTTGTCTACCCAAATTGGTCAACTATAGTTTCAGTGGGAGATTTCATGTCAAAATATAAGATGGAGAGGGACTGAAGAAGTGGCTCAGGAGATAAGGACATGTGCTTTCCAGGGGAAAATTTCCTGAAGAGAGCACCAAAGGCTTATGCTCTAAGATCAAGAATGGACAAATGGGACCTCATAAAATTGTAAAGCTTCTGTAAGGCAAAGGACACTGTAAATAGGACAAAAAGGCAACCAACAGATGGGGAAAAGATCTTTACCAATCTTACATCCGATAGAGGGCTAATATTCAACATATACAAAGAACTCAAGAAGTTAGACTCCTGAGAGTCAAATAACCTTATTAAAAAATGGAATAAAGAGCTAAACAAAGAGTTTTCCACTGAGGAATATCAAATAGCCAAGAAACACCTAAAAGAAATGTTTGACATCCTTAGTCATCAGGGAAATGCAAATCAAAACAACCCTGAGATTCCACCTCATACCAGTCAGAATGGCTAAGATAAAAAACTCAGGTGACAGCAGATGCCAGCAAAGATGTGGAGAAAGAGGAACACTCCTCCATTGATGGTGGGATTGCAAACTGATACAACCACTCTGGAAATCAGTTTGGCGGTTCCTCAGAAAATTGGACATAGTACTACCTGAGGACCCAGCTATACCACTCCTGGGCATACACCCAGAAGATTCCCCAATTTGTAATAAGGATGCATGTTCCACTATGTTCATAACAGCCTTATTTATAATAGTCAGGAGCTGGAAAGAACCCAGATGTCCTTCAACAGAGGAATGGGTACAGAAAATGTGGTATATTTACACAATGGAGTACTATTCAACTATTAAAAACAATGAATTCATGAAATTCTTAGGCAAATGGGTGGAACTAGAAAATATCATCCTGAGTGAGGTAACCCAATCACAAAAGAACACACATGGTATGCACTCACTGATAAGTGGATATTAGCCCAGAGGCTTGGAATACCCAAGATACAATTCACAGACCACTTGAAGCTCAAGAAGAAGGAAGACCAAAGTGTGGATGCTCCGGTCTTAGACAGAAAACAAAATATTCACAGGAGCAAATATGGAGATAAAGTGTAGAGCAGAGGCTGAAGGAAAGGCCATCCAGAGACTGTCCCACTAGGGATTCATCCCATATACAGTTACCAAACCCCGACACTATTGTGAATGCCAAATAGTACATACTGACAGGAACCTGATATGGCTGTCTCCTGAGAGGCCCTGCCAGAACCTTACAAATACAGAGGCAGATGCTCACAGCCAACCATTGGACTGAGCGCAGAGTCCCCAATGGAGAAGTTAGAGAAAGGACTGAAGGAGTTGAAGGGGTTTGCAGCCTCATAGGAAGAACAACAATATTAACTAACCAGTACCCCAAGAGCTCCCAGGGACTAAGGCATCGACCAAGGAGTACAGATGGCTCCAGCTGCATAATGTAGCAAAGGATGGACTTGTCATGCATCAAGGGGAGGAGAGGTCCTTGGTCCTATGAAGGTTCGATAGATGCCCCAGTGTAGGGGAATTTAGGGCGGGGAGGTGGAAGTGGGTGGGTGAGTGGAGGAACACCCTTATAGAAGCAGGAGGAAAAAGGATGGGTTCTGGGGGTGGGCAGGGAAAGGGGATAACATTTGAAATGTAAATAAAGAAAATATCCAATAAAAAAAAGAACATGTGTTTTCAAGCATTAGGCCAGAGTTCAAATATGCAGACCACATGTGCCTAGAGCTGCAGCATTGGGGCCTGGAGATGGGCAGATCCCAAGAGCCTGGTGACCTGCCAGCCTACCTGAGAAGGCATACTCGCTCTGACCTCCATACTGTTACACTCATTTTCATTTACCAAACACAGAGAGAGCAGGAAGGGGGTGAGGGGAGGGATATAGGGAGGGAGGGATGGGAGAGGGAGGGGGAAAAGGAGAGGAAGAGGGAGGGAGAGAGAGATCACATGCAGAGACAAGTACACGCACATATCATATCACATATCTACATACAATACACAGAGACTACACATACACACACACACACACACACACACACACACCTACACAAATAAAGTGGAGAGTGGTTGAGGAAATTGAAGAAGACACTGGATGTCAAGTTCAGGCCTCTCATTCAGGTGCACACATGTGCACATATATCCCCCATGTAAATACCCACAAAAAATGTACACACACACACATACACATACTCACACACACACTTCAGGCTATACCACATGGCCTATAGTCTTATTTTCAGAGTAGTGATGGCTGGACCAGTTCTGACTCTACCCATGGCAGCCAGACCCAGGTAGACAGGCAGAGCTTCTGTGTGGGTCCACTTTTCACTACAGCAGTGGCTCTCAATCTCCCCAGTGTTTCAACCCTTGAATGCAGCTCCTCATTTGTGGCGACCCCAACCCTAAAATTATTTTTTGTTGCTTCTCCATAACTGCAGTTTTGCTACTGTTAGAAATCACAATGTAAATATTCTTGGAGACTGGTTTGCCAGAAGGGTGGCAACCCACAGGTTGGGAACCACTGCTCTATGGCCTTCTCCTGATCTCATTTTCTTTGGGAGCTGCAGCACTTCCTTTGTTTCATGTGCTATTTTGCACCAAACAAAACCCTTCCCCACCAGCGGGAGAAGATCCCTCTCCTGCTGCCTTGATCTGAACATCCACCTCTGCATGCCGCTTACCTTATCTAGTCTGGCAGCTTTGATTTCTGTGAGGTCTGGATAAAAAGCAAAATTAAATTTGTGAGGCTTGCCTGACATCTCTCCTAGACGTTCGTATTTTCATTTCCAGATATTTCTCACTTCTCCCCACGTCCTGGTGTGCTAATGAAATCCATATTCTTTTTGGGTTGCTGCTGGGCACACAGTGAAGCCCAAATGCATTTCCTAATGGTTTATTTTCCAGCTGAGCTGAACAGAATCAAAGCCACAAACCACCAAGGAGGACCCAACGTATCTAAAAGAACATAGGAAGCCATTTAAAAAGGCTAAAAATAAAACCAAAGCAGATACCACTGGGATTCTCTGCAGTTGTTTTATTAAAGAATACAGAGATTGTTTTATATGCATATAAATGTATGGCCGCAACAAATTTTCTTATTATTAAGTTATGTACAAAACACCCAGGTATTTTGGTGTTATTTTAGAGAAGACTCTGTTGATAAAGGGCTGGCTGTACAAGCAGGAGTTTGGCACACAGGCAAAACCAGTAATACATGTTTGGAACCCCAACTCCAGGGAGCAGAAGCGAGCAGATCACCAGAGCCCACTAGCCAGCTAATTTAGTCCAATCTATGAGTTCTAGACTTGCTGAAAACCCTGTCTCTAAAGATAAGGTTGAGATTGAGAAAAAGACATCTAATATTGACCTCTGGTCTCCACACACAACAAGCACCCATGTACATGTTCACATGCGTACACTACATACATACATACACATACACAAATAAATATCTATATAACATTCCCCCTCATCTAACCAGTTCTTACTTTTGCCTTCCTTTCAGCCCATACCATTTTGTCCCCATGAACCAAGAGATTAGCAAACTCACCTACATTCCCAGACATACTTTGAGCATCTGCTGTACCTCTCTTTGATGAAACTCAAGGTAACTGTGTCATCTGCTATGACTTGATTGTTTGCGGCCTGTCATTCATGTGCTGAACCCCTAGCTTCTACGATGACAGTACTGAGAGGAAAGGACCTTTGGGAGTTTACTGAAGTGTTAACAGCAGTGTCCACGTGATGGGATTCAGAGGCCTATAGAACAAAATTGGAAGGAGGTTGCCCTTTGCCCTGAGCACAGGCACAGAGAGAAGTCACCTTCTGTAAGGAGTAGACCTTCAGCCAAGACCATAATCCACCAGCACCATGAACTCGCATTTCCCAACCTCTAGAACTTTGAGGATTACATTTCTCGTGTTTGTGAGGCACCAGTTTATGATAGTTTGTAATAGCAGCTCAAGGGTTTCAGTATTCTCTTATTCTCCCATAGTTCAGGATTATGGTGGGATGGGTATCCCCTTTGCACCCCACTGCTACTTCCACACATGTCTAGTTGTTGCTGTTAAAACCAAGTTGAAACAACATCACATAGCCATTACAAACACGACTTCTTCCAGGCTGGTTTATGGCACCTTTCTCTCTCTTCACTGCTCACTTCCCGTCTTTGAGTGAAGAATTTAGGACCTGCTGTGTGATCTTTGTCTCCTGCAAGTACACACTGATAGCCTTGAAGCATGCCAGCTCATACCCAATATCTGGGCATTATGAACTCACTGGCCTCCTTACTCCCACCCAGCTCATCTACACACACACACACACACACACACACACACACACACACACACACACACTGAGGGTTGCCCTCCTCACAGATCTGTACTCCTTCCCAAGCTATGATTTTGCAGTTCTCGTTTTTAGACCCATCTTATCAGCAATTGCTCAGCTCCAAAGGAGCCTTCAATCAGTGAGTTGAGCTACCTGCTTGTCTTTGGTCTGCGTCTCATGAAGTTATCCATATTCTATGCTGATCTGTCAGGATCTAGCGGGACCAGCCTCTCTCTTGCCTCTGCTTCTGTTTTCTCCTTCTTACTTCCCTCACAAATTGAACACTCTCCTCTTTGCCCCAAAGCCTCTTTCTCTGAACTGGTCTCAATGCAGACCCTAAGGATGTTTTTCAATTCAATGTACAATCTACTCTCAATTAAGAGAGGACCGTGCTCTGAGAGTTTTATCAGGAGCCTGCAATTCCTAATGCTTAGTACTTCCCCTGGAGAAATCATGCCGGTTTCTGCCTTGATTTCTAGTCTAACTCATGAAGACTGCTGAAGGCACGCTGCTCTTGGAAACTTCCCAAGGGCCAAAGCCTGTCTAATTCACCCTAAAAATTCAGCTTCCCCCATCACAGTGTAACTCTGAGGCATTTGTTTCCCTCAAAAGAAATCCCATGTCGTTTAGCAACCATTGCTCAGCCTACCCCACTCTCCCTTAGGCAATCTCTTTCCAGTCTCTATAGAGCTACTTATTCTGGACATTTTCTGTAATAGATTTGTGCACTTTGTGACTTCTTATGAATGGCTTCCTTTCATTTAGCATCTTTTTACATTTATTTTGTTATGAATGGTGGGGGAGGGGCACACATGCCAAGGAGCACCATCAAGGTCAAGGACAGCTTGCCGGAGTTGGTTCTCTTTTTCAACCACGTGGGTTCTGGGGATCAAACTCAGGTCTTCAGGATCATCAACAGGAGCCTGTGCCCATTGAGCCATCCTACTGCCCAGAATAATTGGTTTTGTTTGTTTGTTTGTTTTTAGTTTCTCCCATCCATGTTGTATCACGGATCTTCAGTAGAGTTGAATCATGTACAAGGACATTTCAGACAAGAGACTGCATGTAAATCAGTAGTCCCAGAAGATTACAATGGGATTGAACAATTCCTTCCAACTAATGGTGCAGTTGTAGTGGTACACCACGCTACTGGTGTGTCTGTGATGACACCGATGAACTCAGCGCCACTGTGCTACATATTGTATGCAAATACAGCCCATGCAGTTAACAACCATGCAATAACATTTGGTTGATAATAAGCAACCATGCTCCTGTTTGTGAACTTGTGCTATGCTTTTGTCATGATTCTAGAGTGTACTCCCATGAGTTTTATTTATTTATTATTAATGTTTGGTATAAAGGAATATGCCCTGCTATACCAGCCTAAGCCCTATACATCTCATGACTGCTGAGTCTCCTGATTACATAAAGAGGCCACAGCAGCTTTATATGTACCTTGTAGGTTTATTAAGCACACTCTAGGATGTTATATAGCAATGACATCACCCAGGATGTAGTTCTCACAACACATCCAAAATGACTGGACTCCATTCCTTTTTATTGCCAAATATTATTCCATACATATATTGTTTATTCATTCATCCACCCAATGATGGACATTTGCAGTGTCTCTGCTTCTTAGCTGCATAAACCATGATGCTGTAAACATCAGGATGTACATTTCTGTGTAAGCTTAAGTTTGAGTTTTCCTAGGAGTGGAGTTACTAGGTGATGTGGCAATACACTGTGTTTAGCTTTTTGAGCATCTGCCAAGTGGGTTTTCCAAAATCATTGTATCTTTTTGTATTCTTGGTAATTTCTTTGTAATACTTTGTATTTCTTTGTAACACTTTGAATGTGTTGAATGTGTTTTCTTCCTGAATTCTAGCCTCCATTACTTCCTCTGATAATTTTACCTTTATTGTTTTTCCCTTCCTGGGTCCAGGGTTCTCTGTCCTTTCTTTGACATTTGAATAGGATGTGCCTGGATGCAGGTCTTTGTGCATTTCCATGTCTTGGCATTCACTGATCTCTGGAATGTGTAGATTGATGCTTTGTATCAAATGTTGGGCATTTTATCTATTCTTTCTTCCAGTGTCTCCCCATCTCTTTCTCTCCATACCTTCTGTTACTCCCATTGGTATATTTAATGGACTTACCTGTCACAGGGATCTAGTGACTTTATTTTCTTTCTATCTCACTGCATAATTAATCTCTATCAATCAGTCTATCAACCCACTAATTCTTTCCCCTACCAGCTTTGTTCTGCTATGGAGCCTCCAGAAGTATTCATTTTTTTGGGGGGGTAGTTCTTAGAGTTTTTAGCTACAGATTTTCTCCTTGTTTCTTTGGGATATCATTTCTGTCTCTTTACTGACATTATGTACCCAGTGCGATGTTCAGCACACCTCAGCGTCTTCTGTGAGCAAGTTTTCCTTCAGGTTTTGAACACCAAAGCAGCTACTGTGAAGTTTTTGTCTGTTAAGTGCACCATCTAGGTCCTCCCTGAACAAGTTCTGAGCACCTGTTTCTCATTGTTTTTGTTTGTTTGTTTATTTCTTTGTTTTTGTTTGTACAGGTCACGTTTCCGTTCTGTGAATGTCTCACAATCATTTCTTGTGAACTGGACAAATGCGTTAGTCCACTGTAGCAACTCTTGGGCCCTGGCCTCCCAAGGGTGGTTGTTTCCTTGGTCATTGGTTTGTTTAGCCGCTAGGCTGAAATGACTTTGCAGTCTGTTTTAGTAGCGGGAAGCTGCTTCTTTAAAGCTGCCACTTGGATTTTTTCTTTTCTCCTTAATTTTGACTTGTAACCAATCTAACTAGCCAAAGTCTGTATGTTTGATAACCCTAGGACATATGATATGAAGGCTATTATCACGATTCAGAGAACCCTATGACGTTTCTGCCATATACAACCAAGAAACCATTGTTTGGTGGCCCCCTCTGATTCCCCCTATCAGGGTGCAGCCTCGGACATGCATGTGGTTTCCCAAGCTGTCAGGGTGGCTGTGGTTTCTCAGTCTAGCTCTCTCGTATTATTCTTGACTCAGAACAGTTGATTGTCCAGGCAGCTCTTGAACAGACGTTGTGGGTAAGCCCTTTGTGCCGTCAAGTTTCCCCTGGATGTTGCTGAATCTGTGGGTGCAATGAGAAACATCTGACACCTCTCATACCCTGCATGGACTGCTCCTAGTGGGTAAAGCTTAACAGTGTTTCTGAACCTTCAGGGTCACAGCTCACGAGCTATTGTTGGTGGCTGCTCAGGAAATCCCTGACCTGCCTGAATAGAGCAGGATTCCTGCCGACAGAGGTTTTGGATTTGGTGGGAAATGGGCTCCGCCTCTCCAGAGGTGAATCCATAGCTTCAGACTGGGGAGAGGCTGCACCTCATCTGCTTTGTAGCACAGAACATCATGACTTGAAGGTCCTTATTATTGAGATGTTATCTATTTTCTGGAATGAATGTCCTACCTTCGCTATATATAATATATACCAGTGCTTCTCAACCTTCCCATTGCAGTGACTCTTTAATACAGTCCGTTCCTCATGTTGTGGTCACCCTCAACCATAAAATTCCATATTTCATTGCCACTTCATAACTGTAATTTGGTCGCTGTTATAAATTGTAACATAGATATCTGATATATGACCCAAAAGGGGTAGCGACCCATAGGTTGAAAACCCGCTGTTTGGACACTTTCTGGACACATAAATAGTTATGGCTAGCTCAGGTGTTGTTTTTCTTAGAGGACATTCTGCCCACCTTAATGCGTCATAATTCCAAAGATACTGCCTCTAAATTCATCATATACCATAGTATATGACCTTTATATAAATAACCATAGGAGTAACAGGCATGAACACTGGCCTAATTTGCCTGGATTCAGGCACCTCTTCTACTGCTCACTATGTATGCTGCTTGGTGAGTTATTAATCTAATAGTAGATAGCTCACTCGTTACTGGATTGTATGAGAATGAATGAGGTAAACTATGAAAAATGGCTAGCTTGAAGCTCGGAATTAGGCACCACTGTCGTGGCCATCTTGGAAACATCTGCATGGCTACAGATGACCACAAGGGGGCACCCAGCCCCACGTGTAATGTTGAAGGGCGCAAGGGTTTCTAAGCCATCCCAGCCCCGAAATCAGTAGATTAATCAGAGGGAAGTCTGAACAGAACAGAAAGTGGACATTGACGTCATTCTCTAACTATCACCTTCCAATTTTACACGCAGAAAAATAGAAGATCATGACCCTTCCCAAAATCACTAGGCAATGCTCCCAAACTAGAACCTTAGCATACGAAGGAACCACATCTTCTTAGTTTGTGAGAATGAGGAGGGTGGATGACAGTCATCTAGCTGCTGCCTATGCAGAGTTAGAACAGAAGGAGGAATGAATGAAAGGTGGGAGCGTTATTGGTAAGCTAACAGTAAATGATGGTTTGAGTGTTGGCTGCATGGCTAAGATACACACATGCCCGAAATGGAAGTTTCTGGACATATCAAGTGGTACAGACTCACGTGGTGTTTTGCTAAGACAGACTCAATGATGTTTTTGCTGAGGCAAGACAGGGCGGGGGGGTCACGCGATGTTTGGAGAAAGTATAAATAGGATTCACTGGACAGTGATGCTGCGCTTACGTAGCTAACTTTGCAACACTTTGTTGGTCTCAAATTTTCATCTTCACTGATCTTCACTTTGTTGAGAGAGGTGCAGCAGAAAACTTCTCCTGGCTTCCTGGCTGGTCCTGTTCATTCCCACTGGCTTGTGCCAATTCAGAGGAGGCCTGGCTGTTTTTGCTAGATCATGCCACCACTGTTGATTCCTGTTTGCAATCCAATTACTGAACTAGACTGCTGGTATCTTGACAAACAGAGATTGGAATCGCCCCCAAGAAACGACTTCTAAACAGGTCCACATCCCCTTGTCCCTATTTACCATCTTTTCTCCCCTACCTTTGGACAGACGGGGACGTCAAAGCATTTGAAATCCATTATTAAAAGTGGGTTTCAAGTCTAAGCCTACACATGCCCACACATACACACACACATGTACATGTGTATGCATGCATGCATGACACAAATAGGAGCATGCATGCACACATGCACACACATATACACAGCACACACACACACATACATGCATGTGTAGTAAAGTGAAACTCAAACTCACACAGGACTTAAAACCTCTTAGACTTGATATTCTGTAGCTTCTAAACTTCTTTGCCTACTTGGCAAATCATCCATATTTAATCCCACTTCAAAAATCCCAGTGTGTTTCCCATACTTAGTCAAAAGGCATCTGCTAACATGAACACAGGAAGGCATTTTGTACACTAACACCACTGTAGATTATCACTCCAATATCTCAAATTACAGATTCCAATTTATTTAGTTATGTTCAATAAATGCTTTACCTAGTAATCAGAGACTGGATAAAAGAAAGGCATACTGACATTGAATGTTTCAAATCACCTTTTCGTAACCTGTCTCCTTACAGCTGCATAGAGTCACATATGGCAGATGTGACACGCGCAGTTATCCCTCTCCTACTGATGACAGAACTAACATATAGATAGTTTGACTGTGTCACCTTAAACAAACTTTACCAGTTCATCCAGGTTTAATGAAGTCCATCTCCTTCCCTAAGTTTCCTCTAAGAAAAGATTACTGCAGGGTTATGGCTATACAGTTGTCAACATCTTGGTTTGCTTTCTATCAGTACCCCCTGTAGTCCCCTGGTCCTGACAGAAACAGTGATTTTTATGGACTGCTGTTTTAGTTTTGTTTGTTTTTTACAAATGTGGACAGAAAGCCAATCCGTAAGCTTTCCCCACCATTTGTAATCTACGGAGAATTCAGAGCTAAATATCTGGCTTTCGAAACCATTTGTTGCCCGCTAGGAGGACTCGGTGGGCGAGAGTGCTTGCCGGTAAGTCTTACGTCCTGGGTTCGAGCCTCAGACCCCACATGGTAGAATGAGAGAACTGACAGGTCTCCCTCTGACTTACAGACATAAGGTCAGGCAGAGTGTGATGGGGATAAGATCCCTGCAGACAGCCCCTGGTAGGGCAAGGTGTGAGGCAGCCGGGAAGAGGCCGTGGAATGAATGAGGCAGCCGGGAAGAGGCCGTGGAATGAATGAGGCAGCCGGGAAGAGGCCGTGGAATGAATGAGGCAGCCGGGAAGAGGCCGTGGAATGAATGAGGCAGCCGGGAAGAGGCCGTGGAATGAATGAGGCAGCCGGGAAGAGGCCGTGGAATGAATGAGGCAGCCGGGAAGAGGCCGTGGAATGAATGAGGCAGCTGGGAAGAGGTCGTGGAATGAATGAGGCAGCCGGGAAGAGGCCGCGGAATGAATGGTTGCTGAAGAGGCAGACACTGAGCAGAGCCACTGATACCCATGCAATCAGGCAAGATAAATCATTCTTCCTTTTAAGTTTTTGTGAGGTAGGGTGGGGTTATGACTCAGTAGTAGAACTAGCGTACACGGGCCCTAAATTCAATTCCCAGTACTCCAAGCAAAGAACATCAATGTGTTATTAATTTTAGGTACTTTTGTTGCAACAGTGAGAAAAGAAACTAACACAGTAGCTCTCAGGTGGACAGAAACACAACATTTTACTGCCTCAACCTCCTGAGTGCTGGGATTATAGGCATGTATCTCTGCACCTGGCTTGGGGTATGTTTTTTTTTAATTTATCATTAAATTTTGTATGTTTGTCACCACCTGCTCTATGACTGGGACACACCTTTAGTCCTCCATTAGTATTTCTTCAAAGTTTTCTTTGTCCTCTCCTCTCCTTTTAGATGTATCATTATTCATAAATATATGTACATATATATGTGTATATGTATATATATATACACAAACACATACATTCATATATATATGTATATATATATATACACACACACATATATATGTATATATACATATGTATTCATGTTGTGTGCCTAGTGATGTCTCACGGGTCTCTGGTGCTCCCTGTTTATCTTGATTATTTTCTTTCCCCCAGACTTCATAAGCATAATCGACCCACTTTCTAGCTCTCCTGTGCTGCAGGCTTCTCTGCCCATCAGTTATTAGATTCTTTTCAACACTACAACTTTTATTTGATCCTCCCTTCTGACTTCTGGCCTTCTATTGAGAGTCGTTGTGCAGCCAGGCTTGTTCTTAGGACTTTCCTTCTTTGATAATAGAGATAACTGATATGGAGTCTGGATTTCCTCAAACTCATTCTCTGAACACAAGCTGTTGTTGTTGTTGCAGAGAGCCAGGTGATTTACACGGTACAATTCAGGAACCATGGAAATCAGATGTGATCTCCTCTTGAGAGTTTGTTATTAGTGAGCCATTTTTTGCTTCTACAGCGATATTTCTAAACAAATTCTGAGAAGTCTCCACTCAGTCAGTTTAGTGGTCAGCTAGTGATTAAGTAGAGATGATCTTAAATCCAGTACACTAACAAAATCATTAATTCTGTCGAGGATCTCTGGGAGGTTTTTAGTGTGCCTTCACTACCGTGGCCGAGAGTTTACAACTCTGACTTTTTAGCCTTTACTCCCTGCTAAAGCGAGCCTGGAGGTCAAGGTCAGAAGTCAGGACACTCTTAGGCCTCTGCTGGGCACAGCCCTGCACACAAGCACAGTTTTCTGGGTCTCTCTAAGGATGCTGCAATTTCTTCAAAGTCTCCCATGAGCATCTCAGTCTTGAGTTTTACCTATTGAGTCTTCTCAGCTTCTTCTTCTCTCCCCAAACGTGACTTCTGCTTTAAGCAGTTTCAATAGTCATCACTGCTCATGATTGTTTCCAACAAATGCCCCAAACTTTTCCTCTCAACGGAGCTCCAAATAAGATCAAATAAAGTGAAGCTCCAGTTTCCCTGAGACATGGGCATAAGTAAGGGCTTTTTGAAAAGGATTCCCCTATAGCTCAAAGAAGAGTAGCAAGAATTGAAAACAAACAAAACAAAACAAAAAGGCTTCCACATGCCAAAGGAAACCAGCAGCAGAATGAAGAGACAGCCTATGGAATGGGCTACATTAGCCAACTGTTCATCTGACAGGGGGTGACTGATACGTAGAATATATAAAGACTTCAAACGAATCATCCAATCAATAGGTGGGAAAAATGAATGGAACCGACAGTTCTAGAAAGTCCTACAAATTGCTAATAAATATTTGAAAAACTGTTCAGTATCCTCTGCTGTAAGAGGAATTCAAAGTAAAGCTACACAGGGAGATCAAGGATCTTAGAGGAGAACCTACTACTGCCACTTTATTAGACCAGTGTGGTGCCTAAGCATATTCTAAAACTTAGCCTCACACCCACAGACAAGCGCAGCTCTCACCCCTCGCTAGAGACGACTTTGCAGTGAATGAGCACCATTAAGAAAACCACAACTGGTCATAATGCAAAGATCAGCTTATCACAGGGTGCCAGACCCAATGGATGCATCTATGATATGGTCCCTGCCTCTTAGGATCAGGGGACATGGAGGAAGTGGAGACAGAAAGAATGTAGAGAAACAGAAAGTCTACAGTGAGATTATCTCCTAGAAATGAGAGAGAAGCTACACCCACGATACTTCAACTACTTCAATGATATGGCTTCCTAAAAAAGACCTGAACCATGGCAACACCAATAGACATGCTAATGTGCAGAGGGGTAGGGAATATCACTAAGTCTCATCCCTAGACAACTGCAGGCAACTGAAGACTTAGTCACTCCCAAGGAAGAGCCATTTGATTGGCTATTCAATTCCAGATGGCCAACCCTGAAATCATATACAATACTAAAAGGACTTATCAGGTTTCACTTACATACTTATACATGTATTCTCTCTCTCTTTCTTCTCTCTCTCTCTCTCTCTCTCTCTGACACACACACACACACACACACACACACTCAATGAATTTGAGAGGGAAAAAGATGAATGCATAGAAAGGGTCAGAGGGAAAAAAGAGAAGAAATGATGTCGTAATGTCTTTATTTAAAAATGTATTTATAAAATTAAAACGCCACAAAACTATATCAAAGTTCTGTTTCACATTAACCAGAAAAGCAGTCATCAAGAAAACAGACAGTAACACCCATCAGAGAGGATATGTAGAAAGATGACTCCTCATACACAGTAGATATGTAGGAAGATGACTCCTCATACACAGTGAATATGTAGGAAGATGACTCCTCATACACAGTAGATATGTAGGAAGATGACTCCTCATACACAGTGAATATGTAGGAAGATGACTCCTCATACACAGTGGATATGTAGGAAGATGACTCCTTGTACACAGTGGATATGTAGGAAGATGACTCCTTGTACACAGTGGATATGTAGGAAGATGACTCCTCATACACAGTGGATATGTAGGAAGATGACTCCTCATACACAGTGGATATACAAACTGGCGCATCCAGCCGCTATCAGTATGGAGGTTCGTCCAACAACTAAAAGTAGGTTCATGTGGTAACATGAACCGCCCAGTCAGCTTCTCTAGAGATGCTTGCGCAGCCAGGTTTGTGGCTGTGCTATTCACAACAGTAAAAGCCATGGGGTCAACCTAGATGTCCACCAACAGATGAATGGATAAAGGGAATTACGTTTATACACACAGTAGGGTTTCATTAAGAAGAATAAAATCACACCATTTGTTTATAAAGAAATGAAGGATTTGGAGGTCAAGCTATTAAGTAGAATAAATCAGACTCAACAGATATTGCATGTTTCCTCTCATGTGTGAAATCTATACTTGAATACATATGACATGACCATGCCCACCAGATCCACATATGACATGAAAGTAGGGACAGGAAGAACAAGAGAGAGGAATGGGGGAAAGAAAAACAAATATTATGGTTTTGTCTCAGATGTGGAATCCGGATTTACCTATATGCACATTTACACACATACTATATTGTCACACAGAACTCGTCTACTTCAGTAGTGTCTGGACAGTCCTAAAAACCTGATAATGGATCTGAGGCGTACACTTCAAAAGGAGTCAGCCTCCTGAGGTAGTCAGTCGCTGACATCTCCTAGCTCAGATGTGTTCCAGATTGGTCTCTGCTAAAGTCTGTGGAGAGATCTGCGTGCTTTCTTTATTCAGGCATAAAGGTGCCCTAAGAAATATTTCGTTATTAGCTAAACTGAGATTGAACATTATTTCCTGGCCTCCACAGTGTTTCAATAATCCTAATTGATTTCCTAGCTGTAATTAGCTTGGATTTTTTACAAAGAAGCTGTCTTACCAGACAGGGTGTCTCAAGGGTTAGAGACAGCAGTTAGGCACTTATTATCAGAGCAGTCTCACACAGGCAGGATTGTTTTACTACCAGAAAGAAGTTGGAAGTTGTAGGGCTTCCCCCACTAATTATCTATGTTACAGCCAAGGAATGCTAGTATACGACCTTCAGCTACTTGCCTCAGACAGACCCAGAGAATTTATCTTGGGGCTACCAAAATAGCCCAAGAAGAAGGACACCACTGCTCCCTCGCCTTGCACCTGGCTGCTTGTTCTCACTGACCTTGATGTAGTCATCTCCTGCCTACCTGACTTCTGTAGTTTGCCCTGTTTTGCTGGATACTATATAAGCCTGATTTTCACTTGGTACAAATTGCATTTAGTTACAACACTCCCTTGTGTCGTGTCTGTTTGTCACTGGCCGAATTCTTTGCCCACCAGGCCAGAATTTTTATCACCCCGAGGAACAAGGGGTTCCCAGAGCAACCCAGTCCGTGGCACTATATCTACCCACATCTATCTACGTATATATATCTATCTACCCATCCATCCATCCACCCACCCACCCACCCATCCATCCATCCATCCATCCATCCATCCATCCATCCATCCATCCATTCATCCATCCATCCATCCATCCATCCATTCATCCATCCATCCATCCCATCTATCTACCTACCTATTTACCTATCCATCCATCCATCCATCCATCTACCCATCCATCCATCCATCCATCCATCCATCTATCTTTCTAACATAGAAGCAGAAAGGATGGTCCTATTTAGGAAAAGAAGAGGATCAACAGGAGTGAGGAGAAGGGATGGTACAAAGTGATGGAAATATATATGTGAGCAAAATACAATGATGTGCATATATACAAAGAGGATAATGAAACCCATTTGTACACTAGAATTATGACTAGTTTTTATTTGAAAGACAATAATCTGGGCATAGAGATCTTCAGGGAACTCCCAGATAGATAATAGCATCAGTCAGTCCTCTGCAGTTAGTGTTTGGACGGCGAGGCAAACATGCTCTGCTCTCCCCGATTTTCAAAGCCACTGAGGTTCTGTGTGGCTCTTGTGATGTCAGAAAAAGAGGAATGGGGGTGAGATAGATGTCCTAGTTGCTTTTCCTGATGTTATGATTGAATACACTAAGAGAGTCTACTTAAGAGAGACGGGATTGATTCTAGCCTGCAGTTCAAGGGTTCAACCCACCATGAGAGAGAAGCCATAGCAACAGGAGCTTGAAGCAGCTGGCCACACCACATCTTCCTATCTACAACCGAGGGGCAGAGCGATGGATGCATGTTCCCCGATGCTCAGCCCCTTCCTCCTGCTAACACAGTCTGAGGTCTCAGTGAACCATGCCACCTGAAGTAAATGGGTCTTTCCACCTTTATCTCAATCAAAAATAATCCCAAGAGGTCTATCTCCCAGGTGATTCTAGATGCTGTCAGGTTGACTGATAGCACTAGTCATTACAGTAAGTTACCATGCCACAAGGCTCACTGGAGCTCCTAACCTCATTCAGAGTGATCTGGTGTGTTCCGGGGCAGCAACTAGTCAGTAAGGAATGGTCCTTATCATAAGGAGGATCTGCCATCTCTCCATCCATCCATATGAGCTTCTGAGCTCCTACCTGAGCCAGGAGCCCTGCGCCAGGAGTTGGGCAACACTGGGGGGGGGGGGGGAATCCAGCTTGTGGAGCCTCCACCCTCCCAACTGCTGCTACACTTTCTTCCAGTCTCAACATAGTTTTGATAAAGTGTGGAGCATCTGTGATTCCAAATGCAAAAGGATGCAGAAGGCACAGGCTACCAAGAACTGGTAGTAAAAATAAAGGTTCCAAGAGCACAGATTAGGGTCAAATTCTTTGGCAAGTTGGTTATGAACTCTACGTTTCTAATTCTTAAAATAAAGGCACATCTCCTTTAGGATTTGTAGGAAAGAAAACGATAATTAGGCAACAACACTCAACACCCAAGACGTCCAATAAGTTGCACTTCGGGAAATTTCATTTTCTTTCTGTAATTAATTACCAACATTTACTGATAGGTGGCGCCAACGAGCAGAGCCGCCGTTCCCAAAGGCGTTTATTTTTCATCCTAGACGCTGGGTGATCTTCCTCTCTGCTGGTGCTCAAGCTGGCATTTCAAACTCCAGTGCGGCACAGACTTTTTTTTTTTCTAATCCATCTGTTTCATGGAGAACTGTGAAGCTCAGAAATACCTATTCCTAGCCAGACAGCCAAAGGAGTTTTTATAGATGATAAAACTTGGTGATAGCTAGCTATGCAGCTGGGCATGCAAAAGAAGCCAGAGGACAGTTAATGAGACATTTGAGTCATGTGTCTGTAAGCGTACCGCTATTATACATCGGAAAGGCTGCAAAGAGTTTGGCGATTCAAGTCCAGGCCGTGTGGGTTTGCACGTCAGTATCAGCGTTAGCTTGGGCAAACAGTTTGGTCTCTCTGAACCTCCATTTTGCCGCTTTGTTGTGATGTGATGATGACAAATGAGATAATGCACACGTGACACTCAGCACAAGCCCAGATTCTTACTAAGTGTTCCTGCAATATAAATGCTAACGCCTACTGGAGTGAGCTTTGGAGTCTTAAAAATGTTAGGTAACCCCTCTGTCTTTGGTAGGGTTTCCATTGCTGTGATAAAACACAGTGACTAGAAGCAACTAGTTGGGAGGAAAGGACTTCTTTTGGCTCACACTTCCACATCACATTCCATCATGAAGAGATGTCAGGACAGAAACTCAAACAGGGCAGGAACCTGAAGGCAAGAGCTGATGGGGAAGCTGTAGAAGAATGCTGCTTATTAGCTTGCTCCCCATGGCTCGCTCAGCCTGCTTCCTTAAATACCCTAGAATCACCTGACAGGGTAACACTACCCACAATGGCCTGGGCTCTCCCACAGAAATCACTAATTAAGGAAAAGGTCTACAGACTTGCCTATAGGCCAATTCTATGGAGACTTATTCTCTTTCTCTCTCTTTTTAACATTTCTTTTTTTTATTTTTTTCATTTTTTTATATGTTTACATTTCAAATGTTATCTCCTTTCCCAGTTCTGGGTTCCCTCCAGAACCCCTCCCTCTCCCATCCTCCCTTCCCTTGCTTCTATGAGGGTGTTCTCCCTCCCTCTCCTGCCTCCCCACCCTGGCATTCCCTTACACTGGAGCATCAAGCCTTCACAGGACCAAGGGTCTCTCCTCCCACTGATGCCCGACAAGACCATCCTCTGCTACATATGTGGCTGGAGCCATGGGTCCCTCCATGTGTACTCTTTGGTTGGTGGTTTAGTCCCTGGAAGCTCTGGGGGGGGGGGTTTGGTTGGTTGATATTGTTGTTCTTCCTAAGGGATTGCAAATCCCTTATGCTCCTTTAGTCCTTTCTCTAACTCCTCTATTGTGGACCCTATGCTCAGTCCAATGGTTGGCTTCAAGCATCCCGCCTCTGTATTTGTCAAGCTCTGGCAGAATCTTTCTGGAAATAGCTATAACAAGCTTCTGTTAGTAAGCACTTCTTGGCGTCTGAAAGTGTCTGGATTTTGGTGTCTGTATAAGGGATGGATCCCCAGGTGAAACAGTCTCAGGATGACCTTTTCTTCAGTCTCTGCTCCACACTGTGTCCCTGTATTTCCTTTAGACCCCTTCTGGTTTATGTATTTAGATATGAGTGGGTGTTCTTTGGGAAGCATACAATTTGTTTTGTTTTTTGTTTTGTTTTGTTTTGTTTTATTGCTGTTTGGGGGGGTTGTTGTTTTTTACAATTTAAACTGATTTCTATCTTTTTTTATTGGATATTTTCTTTATTTACATTTCAAATGTTTTCCCCTTTCCAGGGCTCCCCTTCAGAAATCCTCTATCCCTTCCCCCTCCCCCTGCCTCTATGAGGGTGCTCCCCCACCCACCTTCCCCCTCCTGTCTTCCTGCCTTGGCATTCCTCTACACTGGGACATCAAACACCCTCAGGCCCATCTCCCTCAGAAGTCCAACAAGGCCATCCTCTGCTACAATAGACGCCAACGCCATGGGTGACTCCATGTGTACTCTTTGGTTGGTAATCCAGTCCTAGGGAGTTCTGGGGGTGGGGGGAATGTCTGGCTTGTTAACACTGTTGCTCCCTCCAAGGGGCTGCCAACCCCCTCAGCTCCTTCATTCCCTTCTCCGACTCCTCCATCAGGGATGCCCCATGCTTAGTCCAATGGTTGGTTGCAAGCATTGAGCATCTGCCTCTGTATTTGTCAGGCTCTGGCAGAGCCTCTCAGGAGGCAGCCATATAAGGCTCCCATCAGCAAGCACTTCCCGACATCCATAATAGCATCCAGGTTTGGTGGCTGCATATGGGATGGATCCCCAGGTGGAGCAGTCTCTGGATGGCCTTTCCTTCAGTATCTGCTCCACACTTTGTCTCCATATTTCCTCCTGTGAGTATTTTGTTTACCCTTCTAAGAAGCACTGAAGCATCCACATTTTGGTCTTCCTTCTTCCTGGGCTTCATTTGGTGGGCTTCATTCTCAATTAAGAGTCCCTCTTCCCAGAGATGTCTAGGTTTGGGTCAAACTAACAAAACAAACAACAAACAAACAAAGCCCCACTTTCCTTGTCAGTTGCAGAAGTATTAGGAAAATTACAGAGGTATATACCATACATTTTACTTGTTTAATCCTGTTTACCTTGATCTAGGATTTAAGCCCAAAGAAAAATCTACCCAAATAATAATTTCATTTAAGGGTTAGAATCGAGATGGAAGAAAAGCAAAGACAAAGCAAGTTAAGGATTAGTAAAGGTTAGATTAGAATTTTTGGATTGCATCACGGGATTCGGCAAGTTTGCTAGGGTTGGGTCAGGGACACCCCCGCCTCTAGAGCTTCTGAACATCCAAGGCAGTAAAGAAAAAGAAATATGGTTGGTTGGATGACTCACAGCGCTGAGATAAAGGCAGAGAAGTTCCAAAGAAGAAGAAACCTAGCTATTCCTGGTCCCGATACTTAAGACACAGTAGCACATGGAACATGCACAAATGTTAGCTGTCTTCATCTTCAAGCCCAGAGGAAGAAGTCAATCTAAGAATAAAAGCAATGAAGAGGTAAACTCAGAGCTGAATGAGGCTGAGTATGAGAGATTTCTAGAAGACTGGAGAGTGGGAGAAGGGAAGGAATCTTTCCACAAGAAATGAGTGGGGCAGGGTCTATATAGTCCCATACATTAAGCAGTGTTTTAAGTACAAGACCCGACACAGTGGCGTTGAAGCTGCCTTCAGGCTCAGAGGCCCAGGAACTTGCAGTATGAGACCCTGGAGGGAAGGGAGGACTGGGGAGCAGGGTCCAAACAGCTGCTTTGTTTCATGTGTTTTCCCTACTGGACATCTGGTACTTAATGGCAATCCTCAGTGGAAAGTCAGTTGTCCTTTTATTGTTTTGTAAAGTGTGTTTTCTTTTGTTCAGGAATGAGAAAAAGCGCCTCTTGAAAAAGGAAACTAATGAGAGGAAATACAGAGGATGGCATCTTTCCATCCTTGCTTTCTAATTGGTTCCCACCAGTAGAGATACAGTCACGGTGCAAAGAGGAAGCTTGGAAGCACTCAAATAGTGGGGTGGGGATGGGGAGAACATTGCCTTGACAGGGCACCCACATCATTTTGCTCTTTTGCTCTGTGGCACTTCATAGAGGGGATCCTCGGGGTTGGAATGTCAATTTCTAGATCCTGGGTTTGCAGATGAAGAACAAGGTTGTAATGTTCAGGTGGTGTAGGCTACACAGGCAGCTACTATCAGAGAGCAAGGGCCAATGACTTTGGACTCCCAGGCTTTGGAAGAGCCCAGTTGTCCCAGAGCATGAGTTATGATCAGGAGAAGAGATATGAGGGAGAAAATTGGTCTCATTCCACAGGACAACAAAACACATATAAAATAACTATAGGGACCCACGCAGGGGCCTTTGCACAGTCTGACTGACATGTGAATGACTCCTGGTGCTGCACTAGTTAAAACCTACTATAAACTCAATGGAGCAATCACTGCAGGCCCACTATAGGAGATCTGCCTTGTCTTAAATAGGCCCGCTGTCTATGAGTAAATGTGCAGTTACATTTTAACTATCCTGTAGATGCCAGACAGTCCATCAACACCTGGGGCTCAGACAGGATACCTCCATGACCATCCTAGTGTAAAACAAAAAAATAGACAAGGTAAGTGTAACAACAACACAAGAAAACTCTATGTGAACATAGAAAAAAGAGTGTTTAACCAGCCTGGGAGAGAAGGGGTCATGAAAGTTCCAGCAAACAAAAGCTACCCAAGATCCTCCGGGTGGAGGAGGCAGTGTACTGGAGAACTGGATCATAGAAAATAGGGAGTCGTTGGATAAAAGTGAGGTGCCTGGGACCGAAGACATATTCAGAAAAATACAGGTGCTTCGCTTTCCCTGAGTATAGTATGTAGAGGAGATAATTAATACCAAGTCCCAGGACCGATATAATAAAACTCTTCAACTGGGACCCTAAACAAGTGAAGCTCATTTTTTTATACATCAAAGTTTCAAAGTAGTCTTCCTTACTCTCTAAAGGCTTTAGGTAAGGCTCCTTCCTGGTCTCTTTCTGACTTCTCGTGGCCTTGCAGCAAGCCCTGGCATTCCTTGGGCTGCCCCTGTGTCACTAGCCTCTGTCCCCCATCATCCCTGGATTCTCAACCCTGAACTCTTGGCACTTTGTCTGTGTGCCCTCTCCTGTTCCTTCAGGGACAGTAACCACTGAATTCAGGACCCACTCCAATTCAGTTTAATCTTTTCTTAACAAATCATCTCTTTGGGGACCTTATTTCTACATAAGATAGGATTCTGGGCTTCTGGGTAGCTTCCGGAGTGAAAATCCATAGCTTTTATTAATTTGTAAAAAAAAGGTTCCTGATGTGAGTGAGCATCTTGAATCATTGCCTAGGTGGATTTTGATTTGGGGAAGGGACAGGAATCACTGTTTGTTTTAACCAACATGCTGTCAACCGCTCCTAACCACCACAAGCCAATATGAGCAAGGGTTGGTATCACTTGTTAGCTGATGGGTTTCTGAGCTTCCTAGGACCCTTCACCAAGGTGTGCCCAGCCAACAAGTGGAGACAGGAACCGGGAAATGGCTGCAAGTTGTCTCTTTGCTCCTTTGCACTGGCCATCTTCAGAGAAACTAAGGCTGTGCTTTCAGGCTATAAAGATCTCACCATTGCAGAGAATGATGCTCTTCCTGCCATTCACACCAGCTGTCTGACTCCTCCTTCCGTTTTCATTTTTAATCTTAAGTTTTTTGATCTCTCTCTCTCTTCTCTTCTCTCTCTTCTCTCTTCTTCTCCCTCTATCTCCCCTTTCCTCTCTTTCTTTTTGAGGCAGAAAGAATATGGAATAAAAGTCACATAATCTGCTTCCTTCTACTCTGGACAAGGAAAGGCAGGGATGAAGGATCATTCAAGTCTTCCATTTGCTTGGGACCTTGTCCTAAACCAGTTCCTTTGCAGGGACACATGGCTGCTACTTGGAGGTATTCATGCCCAGGAGGTTGAAATGACCCAATTAGTAATCACAATTAGGCCTGAATTCCTAAATACAACACTTAGGATTATGGTCTTGCTCTCAGGGACCGGGGAGTGAATAGTCACCCATTTTTAGGACTTTACCATCGTTTGGGCTCGTGTGCCCAGGACCAACATACAGGACAGGTTACAGCAGCCCAGGATAGGAGTTCTTATCTCAGTCATTTCCTAAAAACTGGCTCAAGGGCCAGTTCTTGGTATATAGTTCTGACTGTTGTCTTCAATTTCTCAGTGAGTGTGACATGTGTAGTCTGACTAGGAGTCACAGAGGTGAGAAAGGATTGGAGAGTCTAGCTAGCTGAGTTCTGTGTATATATATATATGTGTATATATATATATGTATATATATATATATATATATTTGTAAACACACACACACACACTTATTCAAAGTGGCTTTGAATAAGTCACTTCGCCAGGCAGTGGTGGCACATGCCTTTAATCCCAGCACTTGAGAGGCAGAGGCAGATTTCTGAGTTCGAGGCCAGCCGGGTCTACAGAGTGAGTTCCAGGACAGCCAGGGCTATACAGAGAAACCCTGTCTTGGAAAAAAAAAAAAAGTCACTTCTGGTTTCTAATATTCAATTTTACCAGCTATAAAAAATTAAAAATGTAATATACAGGTCCGAGATTTCAGCTGGTAAAGTGCTTGGTTTGTAAGCATGAGGATTTAAATTCAATCCCAGAACTCATGCAAAAAAAAAAAAAAAAAAAAAAAAGAAAGAAAAAATCTAAGAATCCAGTAAGAATCCAGTGCTTGGGAGGTGGAGGCAGGTGGACTCTCGAGCTCCCTCGCTAGCCACTCTACCCTTCATGATGAGTTCAAGGCCAGTGAGAAGAAGCCTTGTCTCAAAATAAGGTGGATGGGACTGGAGACACAGCACCCGAGGCTCTCCTCTGCATACATATGTGTACATCTGCATTCCCCCACACAGGGACAGGTGCTCACATAGAAATCCCGTGTGTTTCTTTTTTTTTTTTTAGCATTTCATATTTTAATAATTTGACTTGCTAGCAAAGAGAAATATCCCAAGTATCATATTATTCACAGAAGGACCTTGCCAATTTCTGTTACAAGACGAGTTCCGTTATATGTGACTCATAATAGCAACAATTTTGAAAGAAATGATCCAAGAAGGCAACCGAACTCAATGATGTTGGGACAATAACTGTGAATAAATAGTCCATGTATGGGGAGACAGAGGCTTTAGATACAAGATGAAATTATTTTTAAATAATATTTTACTGTCTCCTTGAGCATTTATCAATGTATTTTGATCATATCCAACTCTTCCCAGATCGTACACCTACTCGCCAACTTAACTTTTTGTCCTTTCTTCTCTCCTAGTATCTTTCTTTAAAACTTACCCAATCCAATTTGTCTTGCCCAAATAGTCTTGGGTATGGGGTCTGCCTTAAAGTCTGACAGACCAACATCTGGTCACCCCCGGTCACATCCTTTAAAGAAAACAGTCTCTCTATATCCCAGCAGCTATCAAATGCTAATAGCTCCTCATCTAGGGATGGGACTTGGTGACCACCTCCTCTCCCTATGTCGGGATTCCTTCTGACTTGAGGTTGCAGTGGTCTGGTGTGCACTGTCACAATCACCTTGAGTTCATGCGTGCAACGGTCCTGATGTATCTGGAAGACATTCTTTCCTTGTGGCCGTCTACTGCCTCTTGGCTCTTTCCATCTTTCTGCCCCCTTTTCCAAGATGACCCCTGAGCCTTGGAGATGTGCGTGCAGATGTTCCATTTAGGTATCAGCCCTCCACCGTCTCTTATTCTTTATACTCTGATTCTTTATACTTATTCTTATGGCCATCCACTGGAAGAAAGGTTCTTCCTATACACCCTAGACTGGCCTCAAAGTTACATCTCCTGCCTCTGCCTTCTGAGAGATGGGATCATAGGTATGTGCTACCATACCTGGAAAGAAGCATCCTCTTCTGTATGGGTTCTTCATGAGGAAAGGATTTATGACTGTCATCATTTTTTCTTGAATGCAGCAGTAATGGACAGAGATTAATAATTAAGAACAATCTTTGGTTCTTCAGGAATGTTATATTGGCTAACTGTTGAGCAGTATTTTGTGGATTGGCAATTGCATACAAGGTCCTTGGGAATGGCCCAAGGCTGCAAAAACAAGTAAGGCACTTTTCTTTTCTTTTGTCTTCTTTTCTTTCTTTTCTTTTCTTTTTTTTTGTTTTTTTGGTTTTTTTTGTTTTTTTTTTTGTTTGTTTGTTTTCTTTTTCAAGACAGGGTTTCTTTGTGTAGTCCTGGCTGTCCCAGAACTCACTCTGTAGACCAGGCTGGCCTCAAACTCAGAAATCCGCCTGCCTCTGCCTCCCAAGTGCTGGGATTATAGGCGTGCCCCACCACTGCCCAGCTTAGTAAGACCCTTTTCAAGGAGGTTATTCTTCCATGGAGAAGACAGTCCTACAGAGAAAACATTACAATAGGATGTGATATATAATATAACGTGATGTATTAGTGATAGATACCCTTAGCAGAAGGATGATGATGCTCACAGGACTTATGAGGAGTACAGGACTTCCAGAAATGTTTGGAAATTCTAACCAAATTGTTAGGGGAAAAGAGGGGATTTGAGGCCTTTGCTGCAGGGTCTCACTGCAGGAGGCATGTTCCACCACCCCCACGCACACTCTGGCCTTTCTCCCCCACCCTCCATCTCTGCCAAATTCATCTGAAAATCTAAGTCAATGGCTCTCTCCTTCCCAGCACCTTTTGTCCCCTACCTCTTTCCTTGAGCTTCCATCAACATTGTGGCTCTTTGATGGAAGTGGGCCTCCTCTTTCCCGTGTGTCTGTGTATTCACCATCCTTCTTCTGGGTCGGGTGCTCCCCAGAAAGAGTTCAGGGTCAACTCAGCTCTTTTGCCCCTGCCCTTGCCTGGTAGTCTCCTATGACCTGTTCTGTGACCAGCATTCCGAGAAAGTGGATACCGGGGATGCCGATACATGGTAATAGCTCATGCCATGTGACTCTAGTTCCTATGGAGACATTAGTAGTCCCCATTGACTAGGTCACCCTGCAGAAAGGAGTGTTGGTGAGGGAAAGGGGATTGAGGCCTAGTTACATCAGCACATTGGTAGGCCAAGGACAGATGGTTCAGTGGATTTGAGCACCAGTTTCTGTTCTCATACTTACCCATTGGATCCAAGCCTTTCTATAACGTCACTACCTGTAGTCCAGGCTACCATCACCTCCATTGTGGAATATTCCACTTAACTTGTCCACACATCTCTTTATAACTCTTTCTCCATATGGCAGCCAGAGGGATGTTTTTTAAAATGCAAACCAGAGCAAGCCTCCCCTCTGTTAAAACTTTCCAAATATTTTCATTGCTTTTAGAAGAAAATCCAAGCTTCATAGCATGCCCTGTAACCTCTTCCATGCCTTCTTCTGGTCCCTGTGCTGGACCCATCTATATCCCACCAAGCCCCCTGCCCTGTCTATCCCCACCTTGAAGGTCTTTGCACTTGCCATCTTTGTTGCCCTCTCTCCTCTTTCCTTGGAAGCATGCTCAACCTCTTCCCCAGTATTAATCAAGTCTCAGTTTACCTACCCACCCCACCCTTTCCCACCCCCTGCCCCGCCCATCATCACCATCACAGCCCTTTAGCTTTGTTCTCTTTCAGTCTCTTCACAGTTTTTATTATAATCTGAAACAACCCTGTTCATCGCCTTACATGGGTCCTCCTGCCCAGTGACTGTGGCGTCCCTACCACTCAGAATACAGACTAGCTGGCCAGAGATGACTAATAAGTACTTGTTGAATGGTTATGCTAAAACACATGTGATACATGTGAGGCCCCACAATTCTTTAGCAGAAAAACAGAGAAAGGGGGGGGGGGGGAAAGGCTGCATATGTAATCGTCTGTGATCCTTAGAACACTAAGTAGATACTGCAGTTACAGTCACCATGCCTATTAAATGCAAACTTAGAGCTGGTGAGATAGTTCAGTTGGTAAAGTGCTCAGACCACAAATGTGAGGGCCAGATGCCAATCCCCGGCACCCATTAAAAAGCTGGATATGTGCCACACACCTGCAGTTCCAGCCCCGGGGAGGCTGAGACAGGAAGATCCCTAGGACTTGTTGACCAGCCAGTCTAGCTACCTCAGCAAGCTCCAGGTATTCAGTGAGGGACCCTACTAAAAAAAATAATAACATGGAGAGCAATTGAGGAAGACACCCAGTGTTGATCTCTGTCTTCCACATATGTATGTATACACATGCACACACACACACACACACACACTTCATATGCATCTGATTCTGTGAATAGGTCTACCACACTCACAATTCATTTAGTCACACATAGGCCCCATTCCGTCTGCATTGGTAACAGCCAGGCACCATAAGGTGCATCTGGGCTCCGGAGAAGAGTCGGAGTCAGCCTAAGGGCACACTCCTGATCTCTCCTGAAATGCTCAGTTCCCGGCTAGATTGGTTGCTCAAACTCTCCTCTTAACTAAGTAAGATACTTAATAAGATACCCTTTGCCAAGGTTCTGGCATGAACTAGAGTATCTCCCCAGCCAGATCCATCCCATTAAAAATTGTAGTTTGCATGACTCCTGTGGTCTTTTCCTAATCCGCAGCCTGTACAAGCAACTGAAAGTAATAAACATAATTTAAGTGCTATGTCTTTCCTAATTAAAATCCACCCCAAAAGGGATTCCAAAGTTATTTTAGTCTATGTGGCAGAAGAAGTTCCATTTTACAAATCCAGGCTTCTAAACCAAGTCCAAGGGGAGGTGTGCCCAGGCATGTGTGTATCATATGCAGGTAGCCTAAGTTTGGGGGTGCTACCAGGAATGAATAGTTGGCCCTGAACAGATTCAGAGGATCTGAATTTCCAAAAAGCAACTGCTGACAGAGCCATTGGGAGTTGCTTTTGAGGTTTCTGTCTCTGGTAAAGAATCCTGGAGTCTGCCCTGGCCTTCACTGGTGGCTCTGAAGAAACAGGCTTGAATGGTTTTTCCATGAGGAAATGCTGTCTGAGCTCTCTTGGGAGAGGCCCCACATGCTTGGCCCCACATGCTTGGCGACCCTCCTTGGAAACACTGGTTGCCAGCACAGCTGTATCAGTCTGGCTTCCCTGGAAAAGATGGAAGTCGGTCAGCAAGCCCAAGGGCTCACCCAAAGGCTTCCTTCCAAGGACAATCCACAACGGAAACCAATCCAGAGAGAAGGCTGGTGACATGGAATAAGGAAGGAAAGAAGAAAAAGGACAACTCAGAAAATCAAGGCATTTTTCAAAGCTTAAGCCGCATTCTTTCTGAGGGTGGGTTTGGTTTTTTCAAGGGCAACAGATTATTTCCGTGTGGGAGGACAGTTGGCGGAAGTCTAAAGATAATTTGGAACATGCTTTTTATTTTCACAGAATTCTTCCCATCACCTGGCCATGAACCCTTCCTTGCTCTGACTCTATGAGTGTTTTTGGAATGGACACCAGTGTTTTGATAAATCTGCTACCCCTTCCACCATATTGCCACGAGAAAAGAGAGAAAAGCTATGTACATTAGATAAATGGTTAAGGGAGTGTCCTGCTTAAAACTACAGGTGTCAACTTTACATAGCCTAGAGTCTCCTAAGAGAGGAGTCTCAGCTGAGGGAGTGCCCAGGTCAGATTGGCCTGTGGAGGATTGTCTTGATTGTTTCTTGGTGTAGGAGAGCTCGGCCCACTGTGGGCAGCACCCATTCCCTAGGCACGCTATCCTGGGTTATATACGGAAAAACTAGCCAACAAGTGGGTAGCGTGAACCAGCAAGCAGTGTTTCCCCATGGTTTCTGCTTCAAGTTAATGCTTGAGATCTGCTCCAACTTTTCTCAATCATGTACTGAGACCAAGAAGTATAAGCCAAATAAACCCTTTCCTTCCCTACACAAGAAAGAGACTAGAACAGTCAGAAAAAATGGTGCTGAATGCCTGTATGTCCAGTATTTGGAAGGTAGAGGCAGGAACATCATTAATTCAAGGCTATCCAGGACTATACAATGAGATCTCTCAGAATAAAAAATAGAATAAAGGAATCCCCTATTCAATAGGGGAAGGGGGTGGCAGTGGTGCTTGGAGTTCTGAGGAGTTTGAGAACAGCTTAGATTGTTTCAAATGAGAAGGAAGAAATGATGATGAGCAGTACCACATAGATAAGGAAATAAAATCACTTATATCTGAGCTAACTAGAGTCCTTGGTTCACCCAAGGTAGCTCCAAGGCAAAAGGCTAAGGACTGGAAGGTTTCCAGATAAGTTGGCTCGAAGCCTTACATGCTAACATGTACAGATTCCAGTTGTTGTAGGGGGAACACAGATGCTGGAAGAAATGAAGGACAAGAACAGGCTAGGTGATCAATAAGGTGACTTCAGGATGCAGAGCTTCTACTCCCAGAGGTCAGGAAGGCACATGAAGCTCTAAGGAACAGGTGAACACTAGAAACCTAGCCCCAAATATCCCAGAAATTAGCACAGACATGAGGCCAACATGTGCCTTGAAACTCTACCCCTCACTATCATAGGAGTGATAAGTTACATCTGACCTCAACATATAACCTTGAGAAAAAAAAGCTGAGGAGAGAGAGAAAGAACATGAACATGTGTCCTTTGAGTTGATCTTCAAATGGATTGTGTTGATCGGAAGAGCCTATTTTAATTTAGAAAAGAAGAAATTACCTTTAATTGAACAATTAAGTTTTGAGAGACTGAAATAAAGAGGAAACCAAGCATGGATAGCTTGAAGAGATTCATTTACCCCCACAATTGAGTTGTTACATACAATTCTTGACCTAGTGTCTGTCATACTAACCATACACAGTTGCAAATGTCATTTCCATGTGTGTTATCTTTTGTGAACTTTATATCAAATCAGAGTAGATGTTATTGTGTCTAGTTTTGGGTGCTGGGGATAGAGAAGAGGGAATGTTCAGCCACAGTAGGAATACTGGCCAACTTCAACAACATAGAAGAAAGCCATTTCAACAAAACAATGCTAGAATTCAGTCTCCTATAGTGGGTTTCAGCTGGGTGATTTCTGATGGGAAATCCTATTGTCACAGTCAAGTGGGGGAAGTACTACTATTATTTAGTGAGTAAACACCAGGGATGTAGCTGAACATTCTATGATCCTCAAGGCTGTCTCCCTAGTAAATTGTCTTGGCTTGAAATGTCAATAGTAGCCGAGCAGTGGTGGCATATGCCTTTAATCCCAGCACTTGGGAGGCAG
>NW_022196911.1:86263628-86270475 GCF_008632895.1 Mastomys coucha
AAGAAAGAAACAAAGAAAGAAAGAAGAATGAATGAGAGAAAGAAAGAAAGAGAGAAAGAGAGAAAGGTCAATAGTGTTAACATGGAGATATCTTCTACCATGTGACAGGAAGTTCTGAGCACAGAAAGTGTCTCTCTCATTTCAGACTTAGGGAAACAGATAAGGACCAGAGTTAGTGAACTTAAAATTTAATAAGAAGCCTCAAGCAATACACCCCCTTGCCAGAGATATCACCTCATTTGAACTTTGTTTCCAAACTTCGGTGGGGGTGTTGGAGATCTTGTCAGAGAATGGGGATCCCCACAGCAGGGGAATAGCCAGCATTTCATGGGAGGCAGCTAGCTTTTAACCTCCTCTCCTCTGTCTGGTGTAGTAATGATGCAACTTTTAAAAAGTATTATTATTGGCTAGAAAGCCATGATTTGATTCTTCTATCCAATGTCATCTAAAAAGAAAAATCAGGGTAGAAAAACAAATTTAATAAATCAGAAAAAAAAAATTTTTATCACCATATTTTTAAATTTCCATTAATTTTTGTTTGTTCATTGTTTTTAAGGCAGTATTTATCTCACTGTGTAGCAGATGCTGGTTGGAACTCATTGTGATCTTTCTGCCTCAGACTCTCAGGGAACAGAGATTACAGGCATGTAACACTACCAGAACTTTCTTATTAGCATATTTTGTATGTAGGTACGTTACTATGTTAGTATACACGTAGGTGCATGTGCATGTACCTGTGTGTAGAGGCCAGAAGCCAACCTTCGGTAGCCTTCTTCAGGAAACCATCCATCTTGTTTTTTGAGACAGCCTCTCAATGGTACCTGGGGTTCACTGATGAGGCTGGCTGGCCATTGAGCCCAGGGATCCTCTTGTCTGTTCCCCCAGTGCTGAGATCACGAGTGCACACTTGTGTTTTCTATGGGTGCAAGGGAAGAACACAGGTCCTTGCACAGCATGCATGCTATTGATTCAACCAACTTCCCAAGCTCTCATTAGTCTATTTTTAAAGGGAAAAACTCACGCTTGTGTATCAGCCTGTCTCAAAATTATGTTATTATAGATTTATGTTTATACCTTAGTATTAGTAGCTTTGTTAATTACTGGCTGTCAAAGTCACATTTTTTAGGGTATTCAGTCAACAGTCAGGATGGCTCTTTTTCACAACAAGCTTTCCTCATGTGTGGGCAGTTGGAGAACTTTCAACAATCTAATTTCTAAAATTTTCTTTTACTTAAAGCAACAGGTTTACAAATTGGAATTTTCCAAAAAGAATTCAAATAATCATGTGTCTCTAAGATCTGCAGTGATTCATTTTGTGAAATGCCATTTCCCAATAGATTCCTCCAAGTTACAATACTCCTGATGTCTTTGTTTTCCTTCGGGGTCTAGTCTAGAAGCATTCCAAGTTTCAACAACTAAAATTTTCCACTAGCATACCTTCAGCAGACATTTCATAATTCCGATTGTATTCTGAAAATACTTGGATAAATTTATTCTGGGAAAAGACGAAATGGTTGGATAATAAAGAATAGTAACATTATCTCATTTTAGATCACTTCCAGTTAGGCATGGTGACAATCCTGTACTCCCCGAACTTGGGACATGGAGGCCGAACTATGAAGACTTCAGTGTCATCATGAGCTACCGAATTAAGAGCCAGTCTGGGATATATGAAATCCTATTTCAACAAGACAGAACAAACCACAAATCACATCTTACTTCCTATACTTAAGGCTGACCCATCCTACCATCAGCCTTTGGTGTGCACCTACTATGATCCCTTGAGGAGATGTTTCTTTAGGGTTAGGCTATACATGCCAAGAAGGCATCAATAATATCAGTGCTCCAAGATTAGATTCTTTCCCATGTTTGTTGTTGTATATCATGTGTGCGTGTGCATGTGCATGTGTATGTTCACATGTGTACAAGCACGTGTATGAATGGATTTAGAGTTCAGTGGGCAACGTCAGTTGTTGATCCTTAAGTCTAATCTACTTTGGTTTTTTTTGTTTGCTTGTTTGGTTGGTTGGTTGGTTTTTGAGACAGGATCTCTTGTTGTCCTGGGACCTGTCAAGTAGTCTAGGAAGCTGACCAAAACATCATGGGGATCTGCTCATTTCCACTTCCCCTGTCCCTGAGACTGCAAATACAGAACACCATATCCAGCTTTTTAAATTTTTATTTATTGTTTATTTTATCTATTTTGCAGTATATTCTTGGTGATCAAACTCAGGTCTTCAGTCTTGCAAGAAAGATACCTTAGTAACTAAGCCACTCCACCCTACCCGCTCCCCATCCTTGGCTGTGTCTCCTTATTTAATCTAAGTAAAAAACAAAGAAGGTTGTGCTTCTTTTAAAAAAAAGAATCTTTGCAAACCAATGTGAAAACACAGAAACACATTTTTGTTGTTGTTGTTGTTTGTTTGTTTGTTTTCCAAAATGATGCCATAATGAAGTAGTTAGGGTTAGATGCAATCACAATCTCAGGCATGGAGACTCTGTCATCAGAGATGATGGCACATTTTGGGACATGCTACACTGTGAATGGATGCACTTTCTATACACTAGAGGAGGTTAGCGACCATAGGAGAATGACACAAACATCCTTGAGTGGACATGGAGTGAAATTCTAAGGTGGAAGCAACCGCTGCCAACATAGAACACTACAGGACAGTTCCCAGAAAGTGATTTCAATTTATAGTGAAGAGTGGGCAGGTTTTAGATACTTAGAGCATACACTCCATCCTAGAAGAGAGTGGACAGAGAGACGAAGGTCTTCCTGTGCTTATTTCTCAATCTGTATAGTAAAAATCAGGTCAGCTTTGTGCCTTGGGTCTAGTTTGGGAAAATAGCCAAAGAAGAGAGAGAGAGAGAGGATCCTTCATTAAACACTGCGGGCTGGAAAGCAGGGGCTGCTCTACTCTGATTGTGGAACTGTGCATAGCATTCTGCAAGTTGCCTTTCTTCACAAGACCACAGAGTTCTCATCCAGAGAGTGAAGAAAAATTGCTAACCAGAACACAGAAAGTCCACCTTCCGGTTCAAACATTGTTTAATGATGCTAGGAGAGGCTTGGGATCAGTCTTTGAAACTGGGAAATTCTACTGACTTTTAGGTGAAGGGGTCTCAAAACCATGGCATGTACTTGAGGTTACTGCTAGAGGGCCAGAAGGTCTCGGCTGCCATCTTGACTTTGCTCTTACCTGTCCCTATCCTCTGCCTGCATGAATTCCGTCCTCACTTTCCCTGGGACCATTCCCACCTCTTGTCCCTGGGCAGTTATTCCTCTGCACACAGAGGGAGGGAAGTATGAAAGCCAGGGAGCAGAGGAGAAAGGAAAAAAGGGAGATAGATGAAAGACCGTGATATTAAGAGGGAGAAGGACTCTCAGCACACAAATATCTCAGATCCAAGGCTCCCACCGGGAGCTGGGAGGCCAAGGAATGGCTCTTCTTCTTTCAATACACCCACCTGTCTCCTCTTTCAAATTAGATCCTGCTACTTCTAAGAGTCATCAACATTCAAAAGGATGAAAAGACTTTGGTCTTCTAAGAGTTCTTTCATGAGTCTCTTCTGTGTCTCCTCTTCTGCTTAGGTCTGTCTGTAGCTGTGGGAGAAGGGTGACCTGGAAGAAGGGTTGCAGGGTTCTACAGTGCTGCCCTGGGTAGAGGCAGGCAGCTGCAGACGCCGAGGGGTGTTGTCAGGAAGCTTTGTCAAAGAACATTCATTTTGCCAGCAAAGTTCTGAGCAGAAAAATTAGGAGGAAGAACTAGATGCCAGGTGAAAGAGGTTCATTTTGGGAAAGGCAGGCCTGTCTCAGATGGAATCAGCCCCAAACTGTCATCTCCTTTGCAAATCATACTCTCCCATTTCAGGGGTAGTGGGTGGAAAAGCTCTGGGGTGCAGGCTAGGGAACTGGCAAACTGCTTCAGGCGTTCGTTCTGTAGATTAGTTAGTTATGGTTGAGGACATCAGAGTGTGTGCTCAGAGGGCTGGGAATGACAAGTGCCTTCCTCCACGCCATAGGGAAGGTGGCTGGGTCAAGGTGCACCCCTTTAGGAATAGAGACATCAGGTCACATTGCCACACAAGTCCGTCCCACTCCTCAGACATCTGGTCAAGGCTTGCCATCCTGAAACCTATTTCTTTGTTCTGCTCTGCTCACAGCCCAGGGGTCCTGAAAGGGCTGTGCAGAAAACCAGGTGAGAGAATGTTCATCTTGTGCGGGTCTTATTCAGGCATGGTGGGATCCTCATCATAGGGAAGGGAGCAAGCAGGCTCTCTCCTCCCCTCCCTGCCCCTCCCCCACATCAGTGCTGCTTCCTCCTTAGAGGTTCATGGGAGGACCTTCTACTCCCCCTCTCTTCTCTCACCCCTTCCTGAGGCACAGGACCCTGACAAGAGAAAAGACAACTGATTTCTGGGGAATGAAACTAGATTGTTTCTGTGCCTGGTGATTCATGCTCAAAGTCCACCCTCTACTTCCAAGGAAAACTACACAGTTCCCAATTGGCTAGTAGGTTCAATCATAGGGTGCTGGTATCCAGTCTTTTATATATGAATGGAGAGGTTACAGAGCTGAGACGAAGCTATGTTAGCAAAAACAAAACAAACAAACAAAAAAACCAAAGTCAAAACCCACAAACACTCTGCTTACTTGCAGAATCTTATATGAATCGGGGTGCCTTTGGGGATGATGGGGAAGGAATGCCCACAGTGCTTGCCTCTTTGTCTTGTGGGGGGCAGGGGTGGGGTGAAAGGTCATGTGATGATTGTTAGAAAGCTATCTTCGTTATTTTGCCATTTATTATGATAACGTTCCCATAATAGCCACTTAGGCAGAAAGTGTTTACTACTATCACAAGGTCAGCGTTCTGTCTACCATGGTAGGACATTCACAGGAGCTTTGGGCAACTGGCCACATTGTATCCAGTGTCCAGGCTACCAAGGCAGGACATTCAAGGGAACTTTGGGCAACTGGCTACATTGTATCCATAGTCAAGAAACTGAGAATGATGAATGCTTGCTCAGCTCAAGATCCAGGGTTCCATCCCATGGAAGGTTGCAACTCTTGATGAGTCTTCCATCTCAATTAACCTAATTTAGGCATCCCTCACAGGTGTGCCCAGAGGGCCACCTCCCAGATGATTCTAAGTCATCAAGGTGACAGTGGACACTAACCATCACAGAGGCGTGCTGAGTTTAATTTTCTCATTGAAGTGACGAGATAGATAGCAGAAAACAAAAACAAACAAACAAACCTTACAGAAGGTAGCAGTTATCTTGGCTGATGGCTGCAGAGCATTTGGCCCATGGTCATTTGGTCCTTATGATATGGCAGGAGGAGCATGGGGCAGAGAGGGAAGCTTACGCCAGACAGGAAGGAGTAGGGTTGGGGGACAAAGGGGAGGTGGAAACAGTATTCTCAAGCATCCATCCCAGAAAGGCACATCCTCCCTCTAGCTCACATCTCCCAGAGGTTTCGAAACTTCCAAGCATAGCATCACCAGCTGGTGACCAAATTCAAACCACTAGCCTGTGATGGGCATTACATGGTCGAATCAAAACAGGTATGGATACAGCTTGACTATTAATCCACTTCCTATCCTCTGTTACAGTTGAGAGAGAAACCTTACAGGGGGATCTAGCCTGAGGGACAAAGTGGCTAAATGGGCTCTGTTTCCTTGTGTCCTTCCTGCTACTCATTTGATTTTCAAAGGCCAGATAGAGGACACTAATTCTGAGCCAGTTCTTTCTAGAGGCTTCTTATCTATCAAGTGAAATGTCCAAGAAGAGGAGTGGGGTCTGGACAGTATGAGTGAGCAACTCATCTTGGCTGGTGATTTATAGATCTGCCAAGTGCGCTTGCGTCTTCTCTCTCTCTCTCTCTCTCTCTCTCTCTTTCTCTCTCTCTCTCTTTCTCTCTTTCTATCTCTCTGTGTGTGTGTATTCTTATGTAATGCAAACAATATTAAAAATGACATTAATACTCCAATTCAGAAACATTAACTATAAAGTTATCAGCTAGCCAGAACTGGTTATAAGGAACTGAAGCCCTGTCCAAAGGGTGAGACTGGAGAGGATAATTATAGGACTAAGTGTTGTATGGACTTTCTGGGAATTTGAACATTGAGGCAGTGAAAAGGTCAAGATCTGGTAAGTTCAAGGATATTGAAGGAACACAAAGGCCTTTAGGCATCTGCCATTCATTCCAGCACTGGTCTGCTTAGCATTCGAGGAACACTTGGCAAACTTGAGTGTGCACAGGGATTAGCTTACTTTAACCAGCTGTCAAATTGGTAGATCTGTTGGAGAACAAAGCATTCCCAAGAAGCACATGTGCAAGGACCAAATTTAAAGTTGCTCTGGCAACCTTTATATGTATTTTTCTCTCCTGTAAATGGACCAGCTTGAATAAGTACTGGATGAAGACTCAAGTTGGATGTTGCTCTGTTGTGCTGCGTAGTTGGTTCCAGGACAATACACTGCATGCGAACAGACTTTGCCCTCTTCATCATTGCCTATACATGCATCTACTTACATAACATTTTACACTAGGGTAGGTAGAGGCACCTCAGAGGTGACTTAGAGCATCAGTTAGACTTACTAGGCTACATGGCAACACCACACCACTTTATATAAAGGACTTGAGTGCCACAGATTTTTGGTCACCGCTGAGGTTCTGGAACCATTCCCCTTCAGATCTCTGGGGTCATCTGAGCTTGTCCCATATGTGGGAGTTAGCTGGGAGCCTTAAAAAAAATATTTCATCCTAGCCCCTCTGACTGGTGTGAGGTGAAATCTCAGGGTTGTTTTGATTTGCATTTCCCTGATGACCAAGGATGTC
>NW_022196911.1:86272031-86286015 GCF_008632895.1 Mastomys coucha
AGGGGAAACTGGGAATGGAGAAATTCGCATGTAAATAAAGAAAATATCTAAAATAAAAAAAAATGTAACACGAAAAAAAAAATTTCAGATTTCTGGGTCCCAACTCAAATCAGCTTCTAATTGTTTGATCTATACCCCTATCGTAAGTCCTTGGGTGATTTTGTTTACCCAACAAGAACACAGACCCGGACTAGCCTCTGAGCTCTCTGTCAGTATGGCACATATTCAATGGATTAGTAGTGTGACCTCTGTCACTTCCATCTGCATCACTTTAAGAATGCTTTTTTATTTTTATTTTAAAATTTTTACTTTATATGTACTGGTAAGTTTTGCTTGTATGAATGTCTGCACCCACAAAGGTCAGAAGAGGGTAGTAGATCCCCTGGAACTGGAGTTGTAGGTAGTTGTGGACTGCCATGTGGGTGTTGGGAATCGAACCTGGGTCTTCTGGAAAAGCAGCCAGAGCTCTTAACCACTGAGTCAGCTCTCCATCCCCTTAGGTAAGCTTCTTAACTTGCCTAGTTAGCAATTCCTGTCAATTCCTGTTGTATAACAATCGTAACTTCATTCTATGCTCTTCTGTTATTTTGTGCCTAAAATATTCCATGTATATAGTGAAGTATTTAGTATGTAAATTATCAATAAATGATACTTTATTACTAATTAGACAGCATAATTATCATCTATGCAAACCTCTGTAAAACGGTCTCTCGGTTACAGTGATAGGAACAAAATCAATCGGTAGCCAGCTGGTCACAAAAAAAAAAAATACATGAAAAAAGGAAAAAAAATTCAGTTTATTAAACATTTAGAAGAACAAATGAAGTTTTAGACTTGACAGCATAAATACCAGCAATATCATGGTGTACAATTACACTAACCTCTTGTTAACTTGAACCTGTTTAACAGATGCAATCTTTGTGGTGTTGTCTAAAGGATAATACCTAATTGTTATGTCTGGTGAGGTGCTAAAAAAAATTACAGATTTTATGTCTCCACTTAAACATCCATACGCAAACACACATTCCCCTGAACACATTTTGGCAAAAATGCATTAACTGTAGTTACTAAAGTCCATCAAGACCTACACGTTTTGTTCATTTATTATTGATACTAATTTTACCAAACACTTGGAGTTGAATTTGGATTTCCCAGAGGGATGCATTCAAGAGCCCCCAGTAGGAACCAAGTACAATCAGAGCCAGAGAAAAAGGTATGGACAACAGGGAGGGAATCACACCTCAGCTCAGTCAGCTGCAGGTAACCAATCCTGCCCAGTGGAGGCAAGCCACCCACAGAGCCATTGGCCACTGCCTGAGGACCTCACTACTTAATTCTGACAAAGTTTGAGTTTTTCTAAAGGAATGCTAAGGGCAAAAACAGACGAACTTTTAGAAAGAGCAAAGTATTACTTGTATATTTACACAGCGTCAGTTGTTTCCTCCTTGGGCAGGAGAGACATTGCCACTTACAACTCGCCCCAGCTCACCCAGACATGATGCTGTAGCCCTTTCGAAGGCTACGTTTGGACTTAATGTAAATTCCCACAGTAAGCTAATGGGTTAGAAGGAACGTCTGGGTTCTTTTATCTGGCTTCCCATTCATCCGCTGACTGATTCCCATCATGCCCTTCTCAAATATAAGGGCCCTTCTTCTTCAAAGGAGGCTTCCTTCAAGGCCTGTTCTATTTAGAGACAAAGGCCTGGCCCAGCCTTGCCTGATGTGGTTTGTGAATGGCCCCATAGCACAGAGTAGGAGACTATCATCCACAGCCACACACACCCCATGCCCTCAGGGGAGCATCAGCAGAGAGAAACCCTGATTCCTTTTTTTTTTTTTTTTTTTAACTTTCTTTGAGAATACACTTGAATAATGAAACATGTGACCTGATCAGAGTGTGCTATGCAGCTGAATGACAGGGCATGCTACAGCTTGGATGCATTTTGAATGACCAAATAATTAACCATTGAAAGATTCCTACATTGAAATGGTGACAGTTGACAATGGGACTTCCTAATGGCTATGCTCTGCTGCAGTCATCTGACCCTGGGTCCTAGCTTCTCAGGGCATTGAATGGCATTTCCTCATCTAGTTAAAGTCCATGGACAAAGAGAAGCCAGCCTGGGGGTGAGGGGGTGATAATTACCTACAGATAAGGCACCTGTGGAGATTCCAAAGTCTTAAGTTTTTTTTTGTTTTGTTTTGTTTTGTTCTGATTTGAATGAGGTAGGTTTTTAAAAACCTTTTCTGGTATACAAAAGAATAAGTTTTATTATGATCTTTTTATGTCTTCTGCAGAAAACATTTGTGATGTTCATTTGGTAAAAACAATTCTAAGAAAGGCCAGGTATGCTTTTCTTCAGGGACTACTGGATGGTTCCGGGACTATTGGGTGGTCCATGGTACAACACTCGAGCACTTCTCTGCTTAAGTTGAAATGTATCCATCTTTGCTCAGGTGAATACTGTCATTGAACAGTTCTGCAATCACCCTCTTTATCTATCTTCAAACAGACCAACTCTTTGTTGTCCCATGCTATTACTGAATCATCTCTTATTCAGTTCTATGCAAAATTGCGAAACATTTTTTTTTATCAGTAATTTACTCAGAAAATGTATTTTAATTTTCCCACTCTCTCATCTCTCACCGTGATCTATGGCTTGAAACAAAACAGGTACCTGGGAAGAACCCCTACAGGCCTCGTTTTCCAGAAGTGTGACACTAGACCGAGGAGTGGCTGAGGGAGTGAGGAGGGTATCACTGGATCTGCAGAGAATTCAGATACTGTGGAGGCAGGAGACTGGAAAACATCCATGGATGAAAGGGGATTTTAATCAAGCACAAAATGTGCCTTTGAAGAAACAGTAGACTCTCTGGACATTATACAACTCAGTGAAAGAAAACGACAGCCATCTTTAAAGTCAAAACATCTATCTAACTCTAAGCCATACACATCACCGAGGTCAACCTTACATGGTATGAGATGCACAGGCCCAAAGAGAACAAAATCATCTGGGGCTCTGGCAACAACACTCCATTCCAGCGACTCCGAATTCTGAAGTGAACATTTATGTGGCAGATGCTTTTCCTGAAAAACACTGTATCATCCAATAAATATTTGACTAAAACCCATTTTGTGCTTTTGGGTGACGTTAACTGACTTCCTTCTGAGACCTAATAAGAAACAAGAAAGTGTTGGAGCAGGATTCGTCACAGCAAGCCTCAGTATTGTCATAAAATTTTAATTTTAAGCAGAAAACATGCTGATGTGTCAGTAATAGGTTTAAAATATTAAAGACTTCAAAACCCCCCAAGCACTCCTCTGAACAGCATTGGTGAATATATATCTTTGCTATATAATTTTAAAACATGGAATAATTTTCCTTTTTTTCTCTTTTCTATATATAATATATGTCTTCCAAAATACATTGTCAGTATTTATATCTGAAAAATACTGTACAAAAAAAGAACTTCCTATAATTACTCTGTATAAACATTAAACAGTTTAATAATCTCTCCTTTTGGTCTATAGTAAACATTTAAATTGATTGGATAAACCACAGTTTGTGACAACACCATCCCATTCTGAGATACACCAGTGTCTTTTACATTCATTTTTTTTTTCAGAAGTCCACTTGATAGGCGCACATATGTTCAAAAGCAAACAGAGGAGAAGAAACGTGGGCTCCAGAACCATTCATGTGTGAGGCATTCAAAAAGGACACCACAAGGGGTCAAGGGGTGGGGGTGGGGGGAGGCTTTACAAAACATCAACTTTTTAACTTAATTAACTGATTTCTAAAAACAGCAAAATATCATCCCCAAAATATATATATTACCAAAAAAAAAAAAGTGGGTGAACTGAATCTTAGGTCAATTGTTTTGAATATCGAGAGGGAAATGGAAAAAGTGAGTGGGCTAGAAAAGTGGGGATGGGTTGGGTGTGGGAAGGGGAGACAGCAAAACGAAGCACACCCATGGCAAAGGCTTCTCCAAGATGCATTTTTTTTTTTTTTTGGCTTACATACTGATAAATTAACCCCTCATTCTTAGGCCTTCCGTTGCCCTCGGCTTCCCTGTCCTGAGAATATTCTGGTCATGCGCAAATGCATTACTTTATTTTTGATTTTTAAAAGACAGTGAAATTCCTAGGTAGGGAAAAATGTCCTACGTCCACTAGTTAATACTCAGGCAGCATGCGCTAGCTAGCGTACACTAGGATTATTGCTTTAGGTACAGACAGTGCAAAACACACTCTGCTCTATAATGGTACTTATCTGGGGTTGGTAGAATTAAAAGGAAACTTAGTAGGTAGCAGGAAGTAAGTATGGGAATCTACTAAATCTAAACAGCACTTTAAATTTGAAGACAATTATTACCAAAACTGAAAGGAAACACGAGGGAGGGTAGGGAGGAAAAAGGGAAGGTGGGGGGGGGCAACCTATGAAGGAATTCAGCTGCAGCGTAGTGCTAGGGTATGCTATGCACCTTTTTAGCGTGGTAATTCATGGTTGAAACAGAAACAAGAGCTTATGGTCTTGATGACTGAGATCCAGGGCCCTGCTTCCTGAAGCCACGCAGACCCTGGCAAAGTAAGATCACAGGAACACGGAGCAAGGCAGAAAGAGGTGGGAGGGAGGAAGGAAGGGGAGGAAACCCCACCGGGGTCTCCAGGGTCTAATAAAAACATGGCACCTTTCTTGTTTGGAACTAAAAGACAAGAGGACTATCTTTAAATGACAAGTGTGAAGGAATACACACATACACATACTCACACATGTACATCTCTGACCACACATGGGACCATAAGCACAAACACACACACACACACACACACAAACATACATACATACGCACAGATGCACACCAAAATATGAGTCAGTTGCGTTTATGCCTCTGGTAAAGTGCTGATGTCAGAAAGGTTGGTTTGGGTGTGGTGCTACCAGACAGGAAACAAGCTGTCCATCTATTCAAAAGCCAGCCCACAAAAATGCCATCCTACAGGGGCCCGTGCCTGGCCTCGTACTTGGCAAGTATGTTCTTGCATTTGCCCAGCTCCTTCCTTAAATCAGCCACCTCCTGGCGGAGGGCCGAGTTCTCCTTCTCCAGGAAAGAGGCCCGGATCGCGATCTGGTTCTCCTTCAGCCGCCGAGCATCTCGGGAGCGCTTGGCCGCCATATTGTTCTTTCTGCGCCTCGCCCAGTACTTGTCATCCTGCTCATTAGTTACAGAAGGAAAAAGAAACAAGATATTAGGTTTCAGCAGCACTGGGTGGCAGCCAGGAGTGTACTGAGACACCAGCCTGGGTTTCTTAATTTCTGTCTCTTTCCTTTACAGCTTCTACATGTCTGAGGCTATGGTCTGCCAGCCATGGCTTCAGTCCTAGAGAAAGGACCCAACCTGTTGCAACAGGCTTTGCCCAACGCAGTTGTGTGCCAGTATGGCAGAGCTGAGAGTTCAGCTGAATGCCAAAGGCTCACCACACACCCTAAATTGCATTCCAATTTTCTTCACTTTCTTTGTTGAACATTTTTTTTTAACTTTTTTTTCTCTCGTGAATACATACATATGTAGGCTTCTCTTAAGTTGGGATTGTGTGATTAGAAGTCAATATGATGCTATCTCTCAATAACAGACACGTATACATTTTAAATTAACTAACACCCCCTCTTTAAGATAAAGTTTTACATAGCCCAGGCTGGTCTTGAACTTACTATGTAGTCAAGGGTGGTCTTGAACTCCTGGTCCTCCTGCCATTGCCTCCTTAGCACCACCTTGCCAAGTCTCTCTAAAATCTATCTTAATGAATATAATGTTGATGTAGCAATTCCACCTCTATGATTTCATCTAGTATCCTCCATGTTCATAGACACAGATGCATTCTTCATTATAAAATTATTTGCAAAAGTCAAAAATGAGAAAAATTAATCATCTATAGTAGAGTTGATAACTCCATCATTATAGTCATATGAAGGTATACTCTATACATTTTAAAGATAAAGACCTGGGGTGGGGTGGGGACTGCACAGATGTGTGTGGCACCTTGTGATATGGGTAGAAAGGACAGTAATCTGTTGGAGAACATGCATGTTCATCACAGTTTGATTAACATTATACTTTACGAATACAGAGACGGCCAGATGGATTTATAGTGGCTAATATAGGTCCCACCATAAGGGGGACAAAACCAGTGAGGCAACACACACAAGGAGGCTCACCCACCCTTTTAGTTTATATCCTGAGCTATCAGAATGTCACATAAGGGCTATGTACACTTCAGTAATTGAAAACAGAAATTAAAAAATATATTAGCTTTCATTACTCAAGCTACCAATGGCTAACATTTAAATAATGTATTCTAATTTCCTGCGTAACTACTTGCTGGGCTTCAATTACCCTATCTGGAATTCCCATATCTTCCTCCATCATTGCTCCCCCTACCAAAAGAAAGGAAAGCTCCCTAGGTAGACTGTGGGGGATCTTTTGGATGGTCTTAATCCATGGAAGGGATGGTGCCAAATGAATTATTTGCAACTCCTTTTGTATCAGCAACTTGTTCCAGCGAATAGCTCTGTCTTAGCAAATCTGATACTTTAGTTCATATCACCTAGAATAGGTAGGTGAGGCCAATCCCTCCCCTCTCTCAAGATGCCAAGGACAGTTGGCACTGGAGGAAGTCACTCACAAGGGTGAAGCTCAAAGGTTGCAAAAGAAGTTCAGGATCAGGGGTCTGCCTCTTTACCCGTCCATTATCCTCCACAGATATTTACCTTGTGTCAAGGCCATGTGTGTGATGGGAAGTGTGTGGAGGTACTTCTTGCTTGCTGGTCATGAGATTGCCCTTTGGTCATAAAGTACCTTGAGATTTCTATACATTTCATAACATGTAACGGGATCAAAAAGGTATCTTTGTAATAGCTGGTTTGCAAATTCTTCTTAGGGAGGAGGGAGCCCTTTGAGGAATGCCTGGAGGAGCAAGTGTGGATAGGTATGCTGTGGTTGTTGATAGGATTTGCTGTTTGTGTGTCTTAAAGCTGGCGGAAAGGGAAGAAAGGGAGGTTGGCTGGGAGGTCCTGGGAAACCAACCCAGTGACATTCTATAATCAAGGGGAACCAAAGGTTTCTACATAGCAGGGAGGCATCCGGCTTTGATGGAGGCTCTTTGTGTGATGTAGATGTCCTCTTCCATTCTGTCCCCTGTTAGAGTATCAGGAAGCCTACCACACTTGTCAATATGCCCGGAAGTATGGTTTCCAAGAACATTCTAATGAAGGGCTGAGTCCGAATGGATCAGAACCTACACTCAAGGCCCATGAGGGCAGGAGGTAAGGCTGCACATGAGCACAGCTTTGGGAAGTGGTAGAATGGATTTGGTGTTCTGTGACAATTCTGACCATGTCTTTAAAGACCAAGGAGTCACCAGCTGACCTTAATGTAACACCAACTCTTCTCACTCAGGTCTCATTGTGAGTTTTTGCTCGGCTTCTTATCACTTATCCCCCAGCCTCACCTGCTCACATGTACAGATAAGCTAGCAAAAGACTCTTAAGTAGGAGGGAAACAAAGAACAGAGCTGTAAGAAAGGATGGAGAAAATGGGAATGATGAAAGAAAGGATATCCTGGTCTAGAAGCATCAGCTTGCCTCCTTTTGTCCTTCTGATTGGAGATAGGAAGGCAGGAACTCTTGTGAGAATGATAAGAGTTGACACTGGAACCCATGGTCCATCCTGCACCTGACCAAAGCTGATGCCCTCTGGCTGCCCAGTTACCTTCATGTGGGGACCCACTCATTGTCTACATCTAACAGATGACACTCCCCTTTTCTCTACAGATTAGAATTTCTATGAGATCAAGTGTGGTGCTGATGTTGGCAAACACTAGCATCCCCTGAGGCTCCCGAAGGATGTTTGCCAAGTGAATGAATGACCCTTAAGAGTGGTAATAAATAGATGTGATGTGTGTTATCAGCAAGGAATCCCCATATATCATCATTTAGGTCTCTCTCAGTATATATGCTAACCCAAAAGGCCATCGCCAGAGAAGAAGCTAAGTACTTGCGGGGAAGAACATCCTTGGTAGGTTCCACCCCACTCTATTTCTGATTAACTTGTCATTTAGTGCTGAGGGCCACACATACACCTTGCCTCCCACCCATCCCAGCTCAGTCCTCTCTGTGGAAGGGAGAAGCCCTCTTAGCATTTCCTCCTGCTTCTCAGCAGCTCTCGATTTGTCCTTTGAGGTTTCACCTGCAATTGAAAACCACCTCTGAGGGCACACTGCAGGAGAAGGTTCCTGCCAGTTCTCTGCCCACCATGTAGAAAGGGCAGGCTTAGCCATGGCAGCAGCAATACACATGATTCCAGCCCAGATGGTTCATCATGGCCTCTTTGCTGCCAAGAGTTCACGGGCCATTAAGTACGCTCACTCTTCAAACACGCAAACTTGGAGACTCTGTGAAGCTGTGGCTACAAGTTTAATCTACTCCTTGGTAGTAGCCTGTCAAACCACATCCCAGTCAAGAAGAAGCCCAGGCTGAACAGGCTTCATGGTTTGGGTGAAGAGATAAAACTCTGAAATACACAGAATTAGATTGCTAAGAACTCAAGACCCTGGAAGGCATCCAAGTGCAAGAAGGTACTATATTCAGCTTAACCCTGATCCCATGGCCCCTTAGAGTCATTGAAGCCCCGAGAAGTTTGGGTTTTCTGGTACTTTTCCTGTAGACTCTGTTGGTTTTGATTCTCAGAGTGACAGCTTTTGATTTGTTATGCAAGGGCCCCTTGTCTGGGCTACGATGCTTCAGCAACCTTTCTATAACGTGTCTTCCACTAAAAGTAGAGTTCACCTCTGTTTTCCTTTCTGCTTCACCATACCCTCAGCTGTAAAGTGAGAGTTCAGTCCTGACTCTTGCCCATTTTGTAGCAATTAAAGAGTTCTCAGAGGTGAGGATAACAGTCATGCTTCAGATCTTCTGGGTACATCTGCCTCTTGTATTCTTTCTAGATATAAAAAGGTGCAAAGACTGGCCTACGTTAGTTCACACAATGTCCCAAACGCTCATTTTCCTACGGAATGTCTCTACATATGAAGCCTATTTAGGCCTGGGCAATGGAAATCAGGTGTTAGGAAAGGGCAAACTATGGTTGATCTGAACATCTTGAATACATGTACTCATCTATTGTCCTCATGATTGAAAAGAAGCATAAACAGAAAAAGTCCTATGAAATGGCTAACCATAAATACTTCTATGTTGGCAGAATTTCAGGAATATTCTGCATCCTAAGGCAAATATTTCAGAATAAACAGGTGAATCTGTTTCCCAATAAATCACATATCCCCTTCAACACAGTACAGAAAAAACACACAGAACTGCCTGCTTAGTTAATGTCAAATAATAGCAATGGATCCATCATCTCTACCCACAATATGCCATCCTGGTCACCCAGAGTCAGTAAGATGCAAGGGGGATTCCAGACTTGTTAAGTCCCTAAGGCACTCAGGGAAATGGTAGAGCTCACTATCAACAAACAAAGAACACTGGACACAAGCCGCAGAAAATTGAGGTCTAGTCCAAGTGCCCTTCTCAAAACATCTCCCCACCTCCCTTGCAACATTAAAAGATTGGAGCTTGATGCATGGGCTCATGGGATCCCTTGTAGAGAGGAGCCAGTTTGCTTCCCTCAGGGACTTAACATCGCCCGAATCTTTTACTGTTTCTCCTTAAGTCTGATCAGTATCAAGACATGAAAGCATATTTCAGAAAACTCCTAGAGAGGAAGTACTGTGCCAAGAAGTCACATGCCAACAAATATACTCAGAACTCTAAGGTCCTTCCTTTCCAAGTGCGTACAGATTTCCATAAACCACCTGTTTAGTTTCCCATGATCCCACTCTCCATTTCCCCATAGCCTGATTACCAGTTCCAATTTACCTTCAAATCATCAGGAATGAAGACTTTGCGAGCTTTCTTAATCATGGGCTGTGGCTTCAGTTCTTCCTCGGAGAACTTCCGTTTGCGAGGGTCAAACATTTCCTGCCCAGGGATGCTGGAGAGGGCAAGGTCTGCCGGGTCAGGTTCATACCCAACTGGGACCTGGATGGTGTCGGGGTCAATGGGACTTGGTGTATTGCGGTTTGCTGGCAACAGCTGGCCTGGAAAAACACAGGAGTTTTAACTTGTGTCAACTCTAAGGCAACCCAGGTCAGAGCCACTCAGTGATTCTCTAGGAGCGTTCAGAGCCTTCAACCCACTTATATCTGACCTTGCTATCTTTGATCCTTATTCATCTTCTCTGTTTTTCAGAGAACAGAGCAGGCAGAATATGATTGACTCATGTATTATCAGGCAAAACAAAGATGCATACGTACTTGTTCACAAACAGGATGAAGAAAGTTTAAAACACACACACACACACACACACACACACATTCCCATTTTTCTATCATATGCATAGTGATGGCTAGTTGTATGCCAACTTGACACAAGTTAGAGTCAATTGAGGAGAAGGAACCTCAACAGAGATGTGTCTACCAGATTGTCCTAGGGCAAGACTATGGTGCATTTTTTAAATCGACTATTGATATGGGAAGACTCATATCAGTGTGGCTGGTACCACCCCTGATGATGGGTGGTTTAAAAAAGCAGGCTGAGCAAGAATTAAGGAGCAATCGAGTAAAGCAGCATTCCTCCATGGTCTTCATCAACTCCTGCCCCTAGGTTACTGCTCTATTTACGTTCCTTCCCTGACATCTTTCAATGATGAACTGTTTTGTCACAGCAATTGCAACTCTAAGATACACAGGGAGCATCAGCTACATGCCTGGGATGATGGATGATGTAATGGATCGAGTTACAAGGCTGTCACTTCAGGTTGCTTCCTGGGTAAGTCACAGAGACAGACCTAGAATTAGCCAGTTAAGGTAGGTGTGTAGTGGTTGTAGGATGGAAGTCAATCTCATGTGCATCCAAAGTACGGAAAATCATACATAACACAAAAGAGGTTGACAGGGGATGCGGGGCAGGCGGAGGGGATGGGGGTGAGAGATCCTGGCGATGACACCTGGTGGAGCTGCATCTTGAGATAGGCTGCAATCCACAAAAAGGCACTCTAGGCACAACATGCAGATAGACACAAGTATTTCAGTGTCTGCACGTCTTGTGTTGTTGTGTGTGTACCCGTCAGTGTAGGTATGTGTGGATGTGCATATGTGTGTACGAGGATGGATATGAGGCAGGAGGTAGACAATGGGTGCCATTTCTCAACTGTGCTCCGCCTTTATTTTTCAAGATGGTGTCTCTCATGGAACCTGACACTGGTAGTCAGGTTACCCTGACTGGCCAATGAGCTTCAGGGGTCCACCCGTCTTCACTCCTCTCTCCCTCTTGGGTTTTTATATGGACTCAAGGGATCTGAATTCAGATCCAAATGCTTTGATGCTTTACCCATTGAGCCAACTCCTCATCTCTAGGTTGACTTCCTTTTGTTTTCCCCCTGGGGATGGAACCTGGAGCCCTGAGAACTGTAGGTAATATAACCACTGGGTTACATTCCCCACCCATCCAGTTTGCATTTTTTTTTTTTGAGAAGCTATGAATAGTCATCAGTTGTTGGAACCCAGAACCAGAAGACAGAATGAGTGTAGGTAAAACGACTCGAGCTGTGGCCACAGGTAAGAGGGTTGTGGGGGTATGACAAAACAAACGATGCTGAAAATCACAGGAGAATTTTGAGGAGTGGAGCTGCCAACAACTAGTTTAGAACAAGACTCTTGGGGTAAAGTGGACTGAAGGGGCCCCAGGTGGAGGCAGGTCAGATACAAAGCTGTGGCATCACACCACGCCCACAGTAAGAGTGGCTATACAGATGCTGAGAAGGGGCACGTTAAAATAAAGCATTTAGCAGGTCAGAAAGGGCCAAATGGAGACAACCTAACTTCTACTTGAACCCTCTTCAGACTAAGCCACCGGACTGCACAAACGTCCATGGAACAATGGGTGGATTGTGTTTCTTTGCCTAGCTGGTGAAAGTGAACTTAATAGCAGACCGAATGTTTATGCTGGGAGTTCTGCAGCTTAACTTCTGGTTTCATCTGAGTTTTACAATTGCTCCTTTCATGCCTGGAGAATAAATGAGAGGACACAGCTTGGCTGCATTTGGCCCGGCTCCTCTTCTTCCTCATTGCCAAAGGTAGACCCCCATGTAGGAAGAAATCTTTAGGTTTCATTAAAAACCAAGCCCAGGGTGAAACATGCAACCCATTGCTTATATTGTAGTGCGACTGAAACCCTGCAAGCCTGTTTCTGAAAAGGCCTGGAAGGGAACTTGAAAAAATAAATGACCCAGATGACCTTCTAGGTCCCTTCTCTGCTTTGAGCTCTCTTTGTGCACTGCCTGCCAAAGAGGAAGCCCCTCCCACCCCCGGCACTGGCAGGTGATGGGGTTTTTCTCATTAGCCATGCTGCTGCACAGCTCCAGCTTCTAGGGACTGCTGAGCTCTGTACTGGCTGGTGATAATACAATTTCATCCTGTGCCTCTTGACCTTGCCTTTAAACAGAACCTCTTGTCCATCAAATAGGGATGTTATTTTTCATGGAGGAATTATCTTTGAACCTAATAACAGTAAGTCCTACCTAATGTCCCATCACCACATCCTTGACCAGTTCATAGGCATCTACTCTCTTACCTTTTTACATAAATTTGTTATATTCACATGTGTGTGTGTGTGTGTGTGTGTGTATGTGTGTGTGAAAGAGGGAGAGAGAAGAGAGAGAGAGGGGGAGGGAGAGAGGGAGAGAGAGAGAGAGAGAGAGAGAGAGAGAGAGAGAGAGAGAGAGAGAGAACTTGCAGGAGTCAGTTCTTCTCTGGGTACCCTTCATGGTTTATGTAGCCCCAACTAAGACATCTACAACACAGCTCCTACACCAAAGGCACAGGGAACACCAAGGAGTGTGTGGGCGGGGGCAGTGCAGAAAAATTGTAAGACCCAGAGGACCAAAATGCCTGCTATAAGATAGGGTCTTCTATAAATGATAGGGAAGCTATACTCAGGAGATCTCAGTGACATCACCAATTGATATACCAATGTGGATGGGGGAATCTTAAAAGACCCTACCTCTAGATGAAGAGCTACAGGTTAGTTCTTAACCGCTGCTGAGAGAGGAAGAATTGATCTTCTCCAGGGACTAGCAGTTTATCCGATCTTAAGTGGTCAGTCTTAACCACATATACATTGGAACAACGCTAAGCGCACTCAGCAGGATATATATATATATATGTATATACATATATACATATATATAATTATACATACATTATAATACATTATAAATATATGTAATATGTATAATAATTGTTTTACTATATAATATATCATTAAATATAAATATTACATATATAATTAAGATGAGGTTGTACATTTTAGGAGTGAGGGGCACAGGAGAAGTGGGAAGGAGAAAGGGAGGATAGAAATGATAATATAAACATAGATGAAATTCTCAGAAAGATTTAAAAAGATAGATTTTTTGTTTTGTAATCTAAGAATACTTTTAATATATTTTACCTTGTGAGCCTGTGTGAGTTGTTTGTGTGAGCTCATTTACGCACCTCAGTTGAGGTTGGAGGGCAACTTGTGTGCGTTGGTTCTTTCCTTCTATCATGTGGGTCTTGGATACCAAACTCAGCCCAGCAGACTCAGTAGCAAGCACTTTCTTAGCTCCCTGAGCTATCTCATGAACCCAGTGTTTATCCAATTCTAAAATTAAACTTCATTGGCTCCTCATCCAGCTTACATTGAACAGTTTTTCCCACCCTGTTTATGATGGTATAGAGTTTCACTACTAAGAGATTTTCCATTGTAACTGCATATCTGGCACATGTACACAATATGTTCCTATATCTGTATATAACCCTGTTGTACAACTATAACTGGTTTATTTGACTTGCTCAGAATTTCCTTTCGTGTACAACATAAAAAAAAAAAAA
>NW_022196911.1:86286091-86302994 GCF_008632895.1 Mastomys coucha
TACAACATAAAAAAAAAAAAAAGATGCTAACTAATGTTTTCCAAATGACTGGCTCTAATGACTGATCTTGGTAATGCTTGATATTTGACGGGACAAGTTATGTCTTCATTATAGAACTTTTACAGGATGTCTGTGGTTGCTCCTATACACACATCCTTTTGGGTGAGTTTCAGAATGCATTTGTTGAGTTTTATTTATAATCTTCATTAGGAGTTTTGGGTGAAGATTGCAAGTGAGCCATGCAGGTGGAGTTATCTTTACACATTGAATATCCCATTTTTATTTCGGGCGGGGAGGGTGCCTTTAAAAAAGTTCAGTTCTTACAGTGGCCTTAACTTGTCACATTTTTGCTGTGTCTGTTAATTTTAAATGCTCTATAGTAGCTGTTACTGGTTCCCCTGTTTGCTAACTGGTTTTTGCTGGTATGTAGGAAGTGACAGGCTTTGAGATGCCAGGCTCATAGCCAATGGCTTCCCCCATCCCCATCCTGCTTCTAACAGTTTTAGCAAGTCTGATTTTTCTTAACATTTTTTGTAAGTAAGTTTATCATCCACATCTAGGGCTAGTTCCAGCTCGCTTCAAATGCTTACAATTCCTGCTTCTTCCTCAAGAAGAGATTTAATCTCTCTGCACCAGCATCATCTGCATCAGCAACATGAGGTAGAATGAGGTAAGATGGATAATCCCACTGTCAAGATGTCAGTGGAAGATCCTGTGGAAACCTCACACCATAAAACCCCAAAGGGTCACAGTCTCAGAGTTAGGGACTTCCACCCCTATTGTACTGGCAGTTGTTTTTCAAATAAGAAATAAGAACATTAAATTTCCTCAAATGCCTCACCCTCTTTATTTTTTTAATTTGTCATCATCATCATCATCATCATCATCATCATTATTATTATCATCACCATCATTAGTAGTACTTGTTCACTTTATATCCCACTCACTGCCCCCTTCCTGGTCAACCGCATCCCACAATCCTCTCCCTTCCCCCTCCCCTTCTCCTCTGAGCCTAAACAAGAAGGAAGGCCCAACTGAGGAAGCCTGAATGTCAGGCTTCTTAGAAGGAGGAATAAAATAGTCATAAGGGGCTGATAGAGGGAGGAGCTGGGAGGGAAGGAGCTGGGAAGGGAACTGGGGGATTCAGGATCAGGTGTGGGGAAGGACATGAAAGATGGCTAGATGGCCATGAAAATGAACGGAAATCTGCAACTGATGGGGGTGAGGAGGTGTGGGATGGGCATCTCCAGGATGAGACTTGGCCTGGGACAAGGGAGACGCCCACAAATCAATGGGGGTGACCTTAGCTGTGACTCACGACATTAGGGATATGGAACCCGAAGAGCCCCCCACCTCTTTAAAAGATGTTAAGATAACTGTGTGACCCCCACCCTATATTTGCTATGTTTAAGCTTAATGTTTCTCTAAGGTTTGATTTAAAACCTGCAGGTTCAACCCCACTAAGTGGGTTCAACAGTCTGCTGGGCATTGTATTCTTCTCCTGGCCTCAATGATGACACTAATTTACAGAACAGCCAAGGAGGATTCCAGAGGGAAAGGTAGAACAGAGATCCTATGGAAATCTGGGAAGAGATTCAAAGTCACCTTCAGACCCAAAGTTGGGCTCCACTCTGGTCACCTGGCAGGCCTGCTGAAACCTCCTCATTCCTCTTCTTTCCTAAGAACGTATCAGTCCCTGTCCAATTAGCTGATTAGCTGGCAGGCATCAGTGAATGGGGAGAGCAGCAATCTGTGTCCTTTCTGCTCTGTCCAATGGTTCGTGTTCTTAAATTACAGCTGCATCAAAGTAACAACTAACCATTTTATTGATTATTTAGTCCCCAAGGCTAGTTGCGGGAACTGCAACCCTTCTGATATACTGCTCCCCATTTCGGTGGACAGGCATTAGATTTAAAGTAGCCATGTAAAAAGAGACAAAGACATCATCATCGCACAGGGTTAGTCCCGCAAGAGCATAAGCAGGCTGAGGGAAAAACATCCTCTATCAAGGAAGGTGGAGAGGGGTCTAGAGAGATGACTCAGTGGTTAAGAGCCCTGGTTGCTCCTCTCAAGGACCTGTGTGTTCAATTCCCAGCACCCACATGATAGATTACAGCTGTCTCTAACTCCAGTTCTATGGGATCTGACACCCTCATATAGATATACGCACGGGCAAAACACCAATGCACATGAAATGAAAGTAAGCAAGCTTTTAAAAGGAAAGAAAGGCTGGGGAAAGAGGAGGTGGATTGTCCATTGGCCAAAGGGACCCCTTTCTAACCAGTGAAAATCGTCCTGATCCAAAGCCTGGTCTCAGGTCTTTCTCTCCTGCCTGCTTCTCCCCTCCCCTTCATTAGTTTGAGGCCATCCCAGATGGCCCTAATAGCATCTTTTCTTCTCTTGGAGCCTCCCAGATTCCAGGAGAAAAACCACATTCAGGGTTCATAGCCTGTCTGCTTCAATATAAAACATCCCTGTTCCTGGAAATCCCTTTAGCATATAAGAAGCCCATTAGAGGACTATAACAATATTTCAGGATCAATAAGGAGAGTTTGCAATATGTACAGAGATTAATAAAAGCCTCCTGAGTATATCCTAAAAGTATGGGTCTTCCCAGACTTTGAGCCCAGGTCAGCTGGTCTCTGTTCCTGATGATAACAAGGGACACTATCTCCTTTAACAAGCACCCTTCAAGTGTGGGTACATTCCAGTGACCCGAGGTCCCATCCCTCCCCTGCCCACAACTTTTCCATGCGGCTTTGCAATTTCAGGCATAACTATTCCCAAGCCTCTCTAATCTGGGCTTGTCTCCTATCTTGCACTGGCTGAGAGAATATGGGAAGAGCGCTTTAGCCTTCTGCAGCTGAACCTAAAGGCACTATGGAGGTTCCTGTCTCTGTCAGTAGCATGTGTGTGTCTGTCATTGCCATAAACGTGTTTGGGCGAGCCTGCTGGAAGGAATGGCACTAGAGAGGCCAGGGGATCAGCTGCTCCCTAGAAGTGTGGGTCCAGCTAAGGCCAGAACAGCCACTGGCTGACTCAGAGCAATTGCACCTGGGTAAACTGCAAATCCTTACTTGCGTATGTTCCTGGGCTTTTGTGACTTGTTAGCATTCTTGAGGCAGCAGATGGCTGTTCCAGGAACTGAGCTACTTCATGTGGGGATGTTGATGGTTCCAGTCCCATTGAGTTGGGGGTTAAGTAGCTAACATTGAACTGGGAAGTGAGACATGCTTAAGCTTTCTAATTCCAGTTCTGTCACCGGTATATTATACATCAGATCACTCATGAAAAGGTGAACACGGGCACACACACACACACACACACACACACACACACACACACACACACACACAGAGAGAGAGAGAGAGAGAGAGAGAGAGAGAGAGAGAGACAGACAGACAGACAGACAGACAGATAGACAGAGAGACAGAGAGACAAAGACAGACAAAGAGATGGCAAGAAACAGAGATGTTCTTATGGTATCTTTGAGTTTTGGTTTCTGTGTATACAAAAGGATGTCAGAGGGTTGGCTGCATGGCCAAGGGAAAAAGACTGTGACAATGAATTAAACAATGTACACAGGTAAAATGTTGAGCACAGGACCTGGAAAGAACTTGGTGAGGTGTCCATCTATAATCACAAATGTAAAACATACGTTCTAGGATTATGAAGGACAACTCACTCCAAAGGTTGTCCCTATTTCTAAGCCAGCACCATCCCTCTCTTGAATTACTGCAACCTCTGTCCTCCTGTCTATTCTCTCTCCGTCCTTCTAGCCTTGCCTAATTGTGTAATCCAGCGGCCAGAAGACATTCTGCAAGCAGATACTCAGGCAGGTCCCCTCTTGTATCAAAGCTTCCAGAATCACTCCAGCACCACATGTGGCAACATTGGAGACTCCCCTCCCCTCCCACGCTAGCCCTTCCTGTGCATTCACATATCTCCATGCTACCGGCCTCAGGCTTGAGTATTTAGTACAGTTCTTTGCTACTATATTCTTCCCCTCTACTCTCTGCCTGTTCCTTTGCAAGATTTCGGTTCCCGCCCCAATCCTTCGATGGGCTTCAGCGTCACCCACTACCCATCTAACCCCTTGGGTTTCTTCTTACTATTCATCTTTATCCACATTACTACCTTCTGTAGCATTGAAACAGGGACTAGGTTTTCCTACTGTTGCTTTCAAATTGCTTCTAAGGGGTGTGCGTGCCTTTATTTTTCTTTTCTTCTTCTTCTTCTTCTTCTTCTTCTTCTTCTTCTTCTTCTTCTTCTTCTTCTTCTTCTTCTTCTTCTTCTTCTTCTTCTTCTTCTTTTCCTTCTCCTTCTCCTTCTCCTTCTCCTCCTCCTCCTCCTTCTCCTTCTCCTTCTCCTTCTTCTCCTCCTCCTCCTCCTCCTTCTTCTTTTTATTTTTTTTTAATTTATTTTTTTATTTTTGGTTTTTTGAGAAGGCCGGAGGAGGATGAATAGCCTGTGGTGTTACTCTCGGCTCATTCTTCTGAGCTACACTGGAGGGCAGTGAGCCCCAGTGAAACCCCAAGGTTTCTCTGTGTAGCCCTGACTGTCCTGGAACTCACTCTGTAGACCAAGCTGGTCTTGAACTCAGAAATCCGCCTGCTTCTGCTTCCCAAGTGCTGGGATTAAAGGTGTATACCACCACTGCCTGGCTGCCTTTATTTTTCAAAATCTGAAAAATAAAGACGTTTTCTAAGTGGGCACCTTTTCTTGGATATCTATTTTGCAGGGAACTGTGCTAAATGTCACCGAGGGAAGACCACCAAGAAGTTACAAAGTGAGAAGAGAAGAGGATGAAGAAAGAGGCCAAAGGGGATGTAAGAAACGGGATGGAGAAAGAAACTGAAGAAGGGACAGAGTAGTGAATGAAAGAAGAAATGAAGACTAAATAAAAAGAGAGGGTGTGGGAGGGAAGAGAGGAGTTAAAGGCAGAGAGAAGAAAAAGACAAAAAAGGTTTGCCCTGGGGCCAGAGAGACGGTTCTCTGGGTAAGAAAGCCTATGGCATAAGCAAGGGGATGATTTCAGATCCCAGCAGTTAAGGCACAACAACAGAGCTGGTCCTGCACGGGCTCTGACCACAGCACTGAGACTGGCACAGGCAAGAACATCACTGGGGCTCATTTCCCTCCAGTGTAGCTCAGAGGAATGAGCCAAGAGTAACACCACAGGCCATTCATCCTCCTCTGGCCTTCTCATACACCACGGTGTGTGTGTGTGTGTGTGTGTGTGTGTGTGTGTGTGTGTGTGTGTGTGCGCGCGCGCGCGCGTGTGCGCGCACGCGTGCACGTACACACACAAAAGGAAAGAAAGAAAAGGTTTAGCCTAAGATCATACTGGAAAGGGTGCTCCACTCCCTCAGGAACTAAAAGCTTGTTCAAAACTTCCATGTTTTTAAGCATCCTGAGTCTGGGATCCTGCGTGCTTGTTCTGCCTGCCTGCCTGCCTGCCTGCCTCTTTCTCTGTCTCTCTCTCTCTCCCTCTCTTCCTCCCTCCCTCCCTCTCCCTCTCTCCCTAAGACATACTCAGATATGGTGCCAGGAAGCATTCATTCTCAAGCCTGCAGACTAATACAAAGGAAGTCCCACTGTAAAGATGCCTCTGAGCCTCAGGCTCTTATCCAACACCTCTGTTCACAGAGTAACAGGCTGTCAGCAGAAATAAGGGTGAGCAGTAAATCTACAGCCCCATCTGAGCCCTGGTGTGTGTACAGCAGGAAGGGAGCTGCTCTGCTCCATCCAGTGTGAAGATGGATGGGTGGACAGATGGACGGACGGACAGAGGGACATAGCACGTCCTGGGGGCAAGCCGATGTGTTCCCTCCCATGAGGAGTGAGTACCACTGTTAGTAACCGAGGGGTAATCAGGTGGAACCCCTGCTCCCATCAGGCTTCTCAGAAAGATCGGCTCCTTTGTTTAATCCCCACGTTAGCTCTCTGAGGGTGGACTTACTAGCATGCCCAGTCTCCGGATATGGAAATAAAGGAACGGAGGAGCAGAGGAGCAGAATCAGCTCTGAAATGTTGCATCACTGCCAGGCATGCCCAGTAACACAGTCAGATTTGCCTCCTCTTCCTCACTCTGCAACTGACACAAGTACCACTGGTGGGGCCACGGAGCCTACTTCTGCCTCCAGGGCAAGCCAGAAGCAGCTCTGTATCACGACTGGGCTAAGGGTTCTCGGAACAGAACTGCATTGAATTATCAGCCTGCCCTGCTCAGGGACACAGCCTCTTGTCTTAAAGAAGTAACAGACAAAGGCCAGAATGATGAGACTACTTAAACACTAAGTCACTCAAGTCAGCTGGGACTCAGTCACTAGCCAGCCAGACCCTAAATGCACACTTCCTCCTTTACTTCACCCTCCCTCACATCAACAGCAGAGGAGCAAAGGGAGCCCTCTTCAGCCGTACAGGTACCTAGACAAGAGCTGGTAATCCAAAGGGGCAAGTACAGCCTTCTGTCATACACACGAGCCCCAGGAAAGGCAGATCTCCACCCTGTTCCTCTCTCCCTCCGTGTCGCTTCAGCTCCATCTTGCTCTAGACACAGAATAGTAAGCTCATGCAGAGACCAGGACCACATTTGACAAGATAACCACTGAGACACCAGGCCAGCACCCCTGTCACTGTGGTCCCTCACATATAAGCATATGTAAAGAACCTCCATGCATTCACACTCCTCCCCCTGTGAAGACAGGGTTCCTGAACAGGCATCTCTCTCTCTCTCTCTCTCTCTCTCTCTCTCTCTCTCTCTCTCTCTCTCTCTCTCTCTCTCACACACACACACACACACACACACACACACACACACACACCCCTTCTGGATGGAAAGAAGTTGGCTTACAGGTCACTTTATTGGGGGAGAAGTGTTTTGTAGCAATATTCCTTATGATAAGCATGACAGTGACAATGACAATGTTTGCTATGGGTAGATCGCTATTCTGCGGCTCTCATTCTTGCCCGGGACCCTTTTCTGGGACCTCTTCTAGAGGAGGGAACATTGCTCATTAGAAATCCTGACAGATCGGGGCTTTTTCACCCACAGAGCTCTAAGGCTTGAGGCCAGTCCCTCTATACTCAAGAGTCCCATCCCCTCACCTGCAGACTGGGGGACGGGTAACGCTGCTCATCTTGCCTGGAACCATGGGTCCCAGTGAGAGGGAAGGCCCTGGGTAGGTCTGGAGCCTGAGCCTCTCTTCTGCATTGTCCTTGGCTCCCATTTCCTCTAATGCTAGCCTTGCTAAGCCTGTTAGACACTGCTGGAGTGTGACCCTGTGCCCAGGACAAGCACTTTGCCCTGGGGCCGTGGATCAGTTCTCAGAGTGGCCCTGACTTGACTTGGCAGCTTCTAACTTGGCAGGAGCTTGGCCCAGAGGATTAGCAGGGCCTCCCGTTCCAAGGGTATTTGTCATCAGGCCTCTTGCCAGAGCTGTCAGCAAAATCTGCCTTCTTGAACCCGCTGCGTGGTGGGACCAGAGCTCACAACCACAGCCTGGCAGGAGCCAGTCGGGTAGGGAAGGAACAGATGTTTCAACTCGAGGTCAGAGTGTGTGTGGCCCTAAGCCTTCCCATTTTTGTCCCCGAGGAGAGGACATCAAGGCACCCTCTAACTGCTCTTCGCTAAGCCGAAAACCTGGGGGGGGGGGTGGGTGTCGGGGTGTGTGTCACAGAGTGGCAGAAGCCAGCATGTATGGCTCTGTGGCTTCTCTAAGCAGTAATAACTCTTCAGGAGGCCACAAATGAACTCACGGTGCCAACAGTACTGAGCACCAGTGTGAGTTGCACTTGGGATCTTGCAGCTTCAAAGCCCTCGGAGGTGGATACAGATGCCATGGATGGGAGACAAGAGGTCTTGCTCTCCCCGCCCCTGTCAAACACCTCTTCCCACACCCCACTCCAATATTTGGAACTACATAGAAACAGGGTAAGGTTCCAGGTTTCTTCTGCACTTGTGAGGAACGGGTGGGTAGGGCTAAGTCCTGAGGGATGGAAGGTGAATTCGGTTTGCTGGCTGGCTTAAACTTTGCAAAGTGGCCTTAAAGCAGTTCCTCTGAACGGGATCAGCCAGTTCCCTCTTCCTAAGGCTGCTATAGCAACAGAGGTATAATAGGTAATGGCCAGTCCAGACTGCCTTTCCACAACTGCACATAATAAAGGACAAGCCAAAGGGGCCAATGGAGTGGGAAGAAGATAGACAGACTGCAGTCAACCCACTAGAGAGGGCCCAGTGGTGTGCAAAGTGACGAAGGCTATCAGTGCCACCATATCTCCTCAGAGGGGGAGGGGAGGGCTTCTGCTCTCAGCATGAACATCTAGACCTCCTTGGGTACTCGCTGCCCATTGATGACCTCATTCTGCCCATCCTGCTCACCCTGTGAAGTGGGTAGGGATAAGTGGGTAGATTTTACTGGTGGAAAAAAATAATTGAGCCAGTAAGCAATCTACCTGACTCCTCCTAGGACGGGCGACCTCCTTATCGAGCCGGGAAATGAGCTGTCCCATACCTGCAGTCTATTTTCAGAAAGCGGCTCTTCCCATTTTTTTTTTTCAACAGCAGTACCCACCACTAGCATCAGCACTGCCTAGGTCCCCGGAGACTCTTTAATTGCTGGAGTTGGTGGAAATGTGCAGGCCTAGTCATTTGAAACCCGCAGTTTACAAAGTGCTGCCAGGATTAGTTATTACACTGAAGGTTCTCCTTTGGGCTACGTGCAGATTTTGGGTTGGATTTAGAGAGGGGTGTTGAAACGGGAGACCGAAGGAAAAGATGCTGTTTGCTCTCATCCACTCTTAACCTAGGACCTTAGCGCAAACAAAGGGCCCATGCTCTTCACAGTGGCAGTCTTGCCCCCTGTTGACCCCTGGCTCAAATTCAATAAAACATAAGAAAGAAAACAGGATTGTTTGAAAAAATCAACTTCTGGATAAAACCACTAGCATTCAGGTGCTTCTGTGGCATCTCAGGGAGAGCTTCGTATTTTCCCCTGCACGAGGCTCCAAGGTTGGCAACCCAGAAGTGAACACCCAACCCCGCTGCCCCAACCTCCTTGGTTTCTTGGTTTCTGTCCAAGTGTTCTCTGCACCTCTCCTGCACTGAAGTTCACAGCGAGGGCTAACCGAGCTGCAGACTCCCAGTCAGGATCTCCAGTCTCACTGTCATCTCAGCCTGGATGTGGTCAAGTCCAGACCAACCCCAGCCTCCTGTTGACCTTCACCCTTCTTCCCGCACGGCTCCTCATGCCTGAAAGTTGTTTCTCAATGCCGTCTGGCTTTAAAGTTTAACTATCTTCTCTTAAGTAGAATGGAGAAATGAGCCACCGTCTGGACTCCAAAAACCCTTTCAGTTATGGGACCCTTGAGGCAACTCCCTGAGCCTCAGGATGCACTCATATGAAATATTGAGATGAAAGATTGAGAGGTTAGACAGAGCTCCTCCTAGGTCTAGCAATAAATAGCAAGCTCTGGGTGTTTTCTCTTCTGTGCTTGGGGCTCCTGTCATGGGCTGGATGCAGGCCTGTTCACATAAGACTTGGACAACCAAGCTGTGTTTACACTAGGTCTTTCTGACACATGCTATCCCATCCATCCACAGAACTGCCAGCTTAATCCCCTCGGGACATCTTTACCATGATCAAAAGCAGCCTATAATTTTCCAATGCCTCTCAGCCTCAGGCCCTTGGTGGTGGGTGACTTCCACGGTGAGGCACATCACCCCTGCTTGTACAATCTGCCTGAGTCAAACTTTTCATCTTTCACATTTTCCCATCTCCTTGTCTTACCAGCTAAGAAGCCCTGATCCCAGGCCTCTGCTTCCCCTTAAGTATGTCAACATTAGTAGATAGTAGGGCACACTGATCTCTCTTGGAATACTAGCTAAGTCATTTTGCACTTAATATATGCCAACCTGGAGTTTGTATCATAGTAAATGACTCTTGATTTTTGAAGTAACTACCAATCCTCAAACTTGACTGTAAATCTTCCCAGGTAAGACCACACAGCCATAACTTATACAGGAGAGTAACAAATGTTTGATGATAAAAGTATGTGTTTATTTTAAAACCTTTTATTGGGTGCCTACTGTAGACTGGGCTCTGAGAGCAGAAAAGGGAAATCTAAACTCTAGAAAACATGCAGTTTGGATGTGGAGACTCGTAAGTACACAGATGATTAGTGTATGGGCTGTTAAGTGACTGAAAGAACTTTGTCCAAAGAGCCAAAGGTTGCAGTTGAAAAGTTGATTGTTAATCTATCTCTTTGGAGGGAGTACAGGACATTCGGAAATGCTTTCAAAGGGAGCTGGCATCTGTTCTAGGCCAAGTCTGGAAACTGGCCAGAAAGTAAAAACATGAAGATTAAGGGGAGAGAGGGAACAGAACACAGGAAGACTCCAGACACAGAAGAAGTCGTAGTCCAGTCGAAGACCAGCTGGAGCTCAGGGGCAAGGAATGTGGATTGAGAGCAGAGAGTAGTTAGAGATTTCACTAGTCAGGAAATGCCGGCCAGCAGTGGAGATCGGAGCCAGAACGTCACGTGCGTGGCTCTTTTCTGGAAGATGAATATGGCTATGGCATGGAGGTGGGGTTAGCCGAGGACCAGAATGGGTGAGACTCGTTACTGATGTGGGATGAGTGTGAGTTTTAGCATGGATACCTGGATAGGTGTTATCATTCATAGATGGGGAGAGAGGCAGAGTGAACACATCCACAGGAAGAGGCCTCTAGTGGCCCCATGGGCCCAAGGATCCCAGATGGAGAAGCCTCATGGACATGCACCTCAGCTTTATTGGTAGATTTAGACATCTGCAGAGCAATGTTAACCAGATGTGCTGATCTCAGGGAAGAGAACACACAGCAACAAGGAAGTCAACGCAAAGATGCTGGGGAAGGACCACGGGCCCTTTAAGCTCAGGCGGAGGAGGGGCCTCAGTGTGATGTACTTAGAAACAGCCACCAGCTTTTTAACAAAACACAAATGGAACTGACCAAAGAGAGATCCACCTGACTACCCCGTCCGGTTGCTCACTAATGAGCAGTTTAACATGCCTCCTAACCAAGCAGCTACCGTATCACCTCCATTAAACAAGTGGGAAGCAGTGTATGCTGAGTATGGAGATTCAGTCCCGGTAACCCTGCACTGGGAAGTGAAGACAAGAAGGTGGGGAGGTTAAGAGCAATCTGGGCTAGGGGCCAGAATCGAAGCCAACTAAACAAACAGACAAACAATACAACTGAACAGATTAAGTACTTTGCAGGTGCTCAAATGGTGAGTTGAAAGAGGCTATATTTGAAATTAAGGCTAACTCTAAACTCCTTTCTTTCCATACCCCCCACGCCCCGACACATAAGCCCATCAGAGATATCACTAACACCAACAGCTAATGTCAGACAATTCCCTTCAAGCAGCACCCACAGGGCTCCTGCAGGAGGCAGGAGTGCTGGGGCTCTCACGTGTGTCTTGTGATGTTAGAGATCTGCATCTCTATGGGAAAATTCTAAGATGTGCTCACCAGAGCTTCTTTGTGGGTTAAAAATCCTAGTTTTATAAAGGTATTCTTTGTTTGTTTGTTTTTTGTTTTTTGTTTTTTGTTTTTTGAGACAGGGTTTCTCTGTGTAGACCTGGCTGTCCTAGAACTCACTCTGTAGACCAGGCTGGTCTCAAACTCAGAAATCTGCCTGCCTCTGCCTCCCAAGTGCTAGGATTAAAGGCATGCGCCACCACTGCCTGGCAATAAAGGTATTTTTATACTGTCTATTAAACCTTTGTCCTAACAATCTGATTCCATCTTTTAATGTATTTTGTATCTAGGCCTAGGGAGTGATTTTATGGAAGAAGAAAGAATGGCAAAGCCAAGTGCCCATAGAGACACCCTCTATGGTCTGCTGCCCCATAGACTGTGGAAATACCACAAAATAATGGTCACTCTCCCTACCTATTTGTTGTTGGTAATTCTGATAGATTATAAAACATGTATTGCTAGATGGTGGGAGATGGTATGCTTAGTCAGGCATCTGGATCTCAGAGGACAAACTGGGTTAACTCCGCAGAGTCAACTGGAAACAAAATGGATTTCATGTGTCCAAGCTCTCAAGGTGAACACTCTCCAGGGCTACCAGCCAATGCACTCAGTACTGGGCGGGTTAGTGTCTGGTTTGTGCATGTCTTCAGTGCTCAAGTCTTCTTGTGCTAACTGGTATGGACCTGGGTGTATGCTTTCTTCACAGCAGGGAGGTTGTCGTGAAAAAGCCACACCTCTGTCACCAGTCCCCGAAGCAGTAGGAAAGGAAAGACTGTGGGGCATGTCTATCACTGAGACCTTTTACCTAAATTAACATCTGATTTTTACATTCAGATGCAAGCCAAGATTTGGGAAAAAGGCCTACTTGGTCTTTCTAAATAAATTCAAAACTTCTGTGATAGAAAAACTGTTTAACAGCTATTGATACAGCAAGCAAGAAAAAAAAATGAGGGGTCTTGTCAAATCTTTTTCTTACTATGATAGAAAGAGGGGTACAGGCAAATCCTACATATACTTGAGCATACAATAAGTAGTTCAACTTTGTGCTATAGGCATGCCGCTCTCTTATACATACATAATATTCCACACCAGACAGTTTCTTAGAAATGTGTTATTTCAGTTGAAATTTCCCAGCTTGCACTAAGATTAGCCAAGCTGAACCCATCTGGCTTCTCCGTAATGCAGTCTATGCAGAAATCTTCATGGGACAAAAACCTGCTCTTCTCCTTCATGAGGTGAGGTCTATGTGCTTCTTGACAGACAGAAAGTCATCATCAGGCCATTGATTGGGTCACCAATGCTATGTCCCCCTTTCAGCTCCTCTAGCCCATGCCCATCGGGACTGTGCATCAAAAGAAGTCCCGTTTCCATGGACCAAGAGCATCCCACAGCCTCCAGATCCCTTTGTCATTCCAGTGGGTTGAAAGATGCTGTCTGTCATTGTCAGTGTTGACAGACAACATTAACATTCTATTGGGCTTCTACTTCCTACACAAAACCCGTATCAAAATCAACCCTTACCTAATCATGGGAATGAGTTGATAGAAAAGAAAAACGATTGTAAGGATATGCTAGGCTGGCTGCTTACTTTACTACCAACCTGGCATAGCCCAGCATCACCTGGGAACACAATCTTACTAAGGAATTGCCAAGATCGGGCCCTGTGGACATGTCTGCGGGGTAGGGGGTGTCTTGATTGTTAACTAATATAGGAAGACCCACCCTGAACCCGAGAAGCACATTTCTCTAGGCAGGGAATCCTGAACTATGTAAGTTGAGAGAATGCAGGCGAGCGAGCAAGGATGCACGTATTTATTTTCTCTGTGTTCCTGGCTGTGGATTTGATGGTTTAAGTTTCAGTCTTGAGTTCCCTGCAGTGATGGCCTAAAACTTGGAATTTTAAGCTAAATAAACCCCTTTCTTCCTGCAGTTGTTTTTGGACAGTTTTATCACGACAGATGTGAAAGAACTCTAGGAAAACCCTAGGTAGTTGGGGGCAGGGGGCAGTTTCCTCTGAATGAAAAAAGAAACTGGGCACGGTGACTCATGCCTGTAATGCCAGCTATTCAGGAGGCTGAGGCAGGAAGATCAGAGGCTTGAGGCTCAAATGAGCTACATAACAAGCTGAGGGCCAGCCCGGGCAGCTTAGTAAGGACCTGTCTCCAAAAAAGTAATACAATTGTGCAGGGGATATATAACTCAGTGCAAAGGAAGGTTTTGTCTGCCATATGTGATGCTCTGGATTTGATTCCCAGCATGAGACGGAAAAGGAAGAAGGAGGAGGAGGAGGAGGAGGAGGAGGAGGAGGAGGAGGAGGAGGAGGGGAGAGGGGGAGGAACAGAGGGGGGAGAAGAAGAGGGAGGGGGAGAAGAAGAGGGAGGGGGGAGAAGAAGAGGGAGAGGGGGAGAGGGAGATCTGCCATAAGGTGAAGACAAATGTTCTCTGTCTCTGCTCCTCTCTCCCACCACCGTGTGTGTGTGTGTGTGTGTGTGTGTGTGTGTGTGTGTGTGTGTGTGTCTGTCTGTCTGTCTCTGTATGTGTGTGTGCTAGGTGTGTGTTAAGTGTGCACTGCCAGGGAGAGGAGGGAGAGGGGAGCTGCAGGCTGCAAAGCGAGGAGCTTTCCAGCAGCTCAGAGGATAGAGACTCCCAGGAGAGAATGGGATGGCACAGCCTAAAAGGACATGGGCAAGGCACTGCACACTGGTGATGTTCGTCTGAACAGGGCTGCCCACAAGGGCAGGACCTCATGATTCTCCAGGTGGCTGAGAAAAGAGGGAACCTTGAATTTCTGAAGCTGCCAAGGTCTGCACCAATCTAGGACATTTCATACCACCACCACCACCACCACCACCACCACAACAACAACAACAACAAAAAACAGATCATGTTAACTATTAATATCTACAAACAACTTCTAAGGAATCCGAGGCCAAAACTTTTTCTTAAACACCTATACAAGAAAAGCATTCTGACAAAATAACTACAAAGGAGAGGGGAAAGCATCGAACAGAACCTAGGTGGCACCTCTCTGGCTTTTGATGCTTCAATATACCATGTTTATGGATAGAGACTCATCTAATTCCATGTCTATCTAAATGGGATAGTTTAACAGGAATTTCAGAAGATATACATCTTTCTGTTTGGCCCAACTCACAACCGTGCATGAGGTCTTGCTGCTTGGATCTCAAGTAATTACATGATCAAGTAATTACCCTTACGCTCTAACCCACGGCTCACAGTCTCCATCCACCTTGTTAGAGATCGACCCGCAAGGCTCTTAAGAACACTGAGGTCACCCTTACATCCAGCCAGCCCCTCTCCCTGCTCAGTCAGAAGATCTGAAAACGTGGCCTGGTCTCTCCAATTTCTTTCTTTCTTTTTTCAATGAAAGAGGAAATAGCTTTCTTACATGCTTCTGGTGGGAGTGTGAATTAGTTCAGTTCCTCTGGAGCCTACACATTTTGATCCAGTCTTTCCACATCTAGGAATTAAATTTTAGGTCTACTACAAACATGAACGACGGCATCTGTGGAAGAAACCAATCTATATGCCTAGAACTGTGGAACACCCAGACAACAGGATTCCATGCCGCTGGCAGATCTGTATGTGCTAATGTGGATAGTTCTCCAAACAGATATTAAAAATGCAAGTTGTACCACAGCATGTGCCAGGTGCATGTAAATATATATACATATATTTTCATATCTCCAAACACACAATATACAACCCACACCCACATATATATGTATATGCTTACCGAGTCAAAGGAACTCTCTGGAAAAGAATGCAAGGAAGCCAATCTGGAAACAGGCTGTAAGAACTCAAGCTCCATCGTCACACACTTCTGACTTTAACAGTGATGCTTCTTTCTTTTTGTAATGGACTATTTTAAAATAAAAATGTCAAGAATTGCCACTAGTCATCCTAGTGTAGGGCCAAAGTTAAGAACTACCAAGGTGGCCAAAAGGAGCCTCCGCATCAGTGGCTCGCAAACCAAAGCTTGCCTCCAACTACATTATACAATGATTTGCCAGAAGGTGGCGCCACAGAGGCAATCACCAAGGTCTTTGAAACTTGTGACAGCCAATTTTTCATTACCCCCAAATCTTTCTGCCACTCTAAAGTCTGCTTTATTTATGCCCCCAAAGTATTCTGCACTACTGCTTATAACACGGGCATTATAACAGGGGCAGTTGACACGCATGGAGGCCATATGCATTTACTTTTTTTTTCATGGAAATCTACAAGCTATTCCGTGCCACCCAATATGGAGAGATGCTTCCTGAAGGGCTGGCAATATGGGGAGATGCTTCCTGAAGGGCTGGCAAGCTAGCTCGCGTTCTCTCTCCCTTACTCTTTCCCTGCAACCTTGTAGCTGGTTTACTAACCACCTCTTTATCTTATTCCATGGTCAGTTTCACAAAGACTGGCCGCAACGAGCCACGTGGGGCATTTGTTCTTTTGAATTTGTCCAGACCTTTGGCCCAGAGCAGGTGATAGCAAGGCACAGGATAGTCCGGGGCAAAAGCCACAAGCTTGCCTGCCTTCCCACAGACACTGACTCTCTAGAGGTAGGTGTGTTGCCACAGCAACTTCTAAATCATATCAATTATGCCGCCCCTAACCTCCTAACATCTTCTTTAAACACACCACGTTTGAGACACATGGTTTGCCACCCTGGGAGTGCTCACACAGGTCCTACACCGCACCACAAACTCTTTCCTCATCTGGGTAAGGGGATTCAGGCAGGCTGAGTATTAACCATCATTTCCATATTTGGGTTGGTCCCCGCACCCCACATCTTCTGTCCTATAACACCCTGCATGCCCCTTGCCTGTGATTCCCTGTTATAGATCTGCTATCTTTCCTACAATTTACTGGCACACTGTTAATACCAGTTGAGAAAAATTCATTGAGTCACGTGTGAAACCCTTCCTGTCTACTGCTACCATTTTTGCTTATTCTTCAAGACACAGTTGGGAAGAGAATCTGGGGACCACCTCTGCTAGTCCCTCTTTGTAGCTTCTTTCTACCACTGGCCAGACTCCTTTCACAATCATTTATCTCCTTTGCCACTCATCGGCTTTATTAGTTCAAAGGATGACATCTTCCCGATCTCTCAACTGTAGACACATACATAGCTCGGTGAGCAGTAAACAGTTGGCTCTGAGTAAATGTGAGGTTAAAAATGACTATGAGCAACTCAAAAGTGAACACCCGTAGGCTATGGGTTTCCATTCCTTTTCATTGTCACTAAGCCACCTGGGAGATGGCATGGTGGCCACGTCTCTGACTTGAGGGTAATACCTAAAATGCACAGACACACATGTGCTTTTGGTGGAGGACAAGGCTCATGAACTATCCTTTTTTTTTTTT
>NW_022196911.1:86303004-86322841 GCF_008632895.1 Mastomys coucha
TTTTTTTTTTTGTTCTTGTTTTTCAGATCCAAAACTCACATGGGAATGGAGGCTTCCATCTGGAGAGAAGAGAAGCAGCGAAGCCCTGCAGAAGGAAGCTGTCACAGTCCTTGAGTCCTCACCAGGCAGCCTGACATCTGGTCCACACTTGGGGGAAAGAGACCACATCCTCAGAGGCCGGGCTATTTTTGCATTCTGAGCTGCCAAAGCCTCATTCACTCCAGTGCAACTCGCCTTACACACTGGGAGAGGAAGGAAACTAATATTCACCAATGAAGGCTATGATGCCTTGTGCTTTCTCCCTGCAAGCATCTCAGAAGAGACGACTTTGTGTGTATCTGGGGAGAGCCCTCACTAGGTGTGCTGCAGGGAAACAGAGGGGCAGGAATACCAAGGAAGTGCCTCCATCTTTCTCCCCATCGCTTACTGAGGGCTAAACCCACAGATGATTCCCAGCATAGTCAGATATTCATGTGTGTGGCTTCCTAAGGACATACATGCACGTGTCTATACAAGAGAAATGCTTTCATGAAAGATGGAGGATCCTATGCCTCTGTGCATGTATCCTCTGCCACTCCAGGCAGTGTGGCCTGGGACTGGTTTGACTATGCTGGAGCTGGACCCCAGTGGCCTCAGAGACACAGCATCATTCTGTGTTTCTAACTCCTGCTTGGCCTTTCCTACATACTGCTTGTTTGTGCACTCCGAGGGCTTCTCTACTGCAGATCTTCTGTCAGAAGGAATCGAAGCTTTTAGAGTCATACCAGAGCACAGAATTCACTTTTAAACTAAATCTTCATGATTTAAACATAAACCTTGTGTTTTACAAGCTGGTCTGGCTGTCCTTTAAAATTAGATTCCCTAGGAGCTGGTTAAAGAGAGCCTAGAACTCTAGAGATGCATTCCAGATCAAAACATAGTTTCCTCTCTGTCCCTCCACATTCGGGCTCCCAGGTCCTAGCAGCCACCATCCCATCCCATGGGTACAAGGTGCACTGATGGCTCCTGACATTCTGCTATCTTCTGCAGGCAAAGAGCTCTCTCCTGAATAGTGGAGGAGGCTGCAGTGATCTACTCTAGAGTCCCAGTGCCAGGTCGGTCGTAACTATCCTATCCCAGCCCTGCCGGCTAACTGCTGCCTGCACCATTTGTGCCCCCTTTCTCTGAGCATCATCTGTAAAAGGACAATGATAACAATACCGATCTAATACTACTGCCACTAATGCCCAGGGGTGGCTTTGAAATTTAATGAGATAACACATATAAACTGTGTAGCCTAGTGCCCTGACTCTTCTAAGCATAAAAGGAAGGAATAGTAACTAGGACTAGGGAGTTGTTACTTTTCTACCTACTGCCTGATAGAAGGTCGAGATTCAGATCAGAGAGCACAGAGTTTCTTGCCAGAGTAAGGATTTACCCGGGCAGGTGAGGGAAAGAAAACCTCTGTCCTCCATCTGCGGAGCACAATGGTGACTGGCTATTGTCCAGTGCAGCCGCCATACCCAGTGGTCCTTCCACTGCCATCCTGAGTACACTTAAGCAGAAGCTGCTCTTGTGTCTCCAGTCTGCACTAGACCCTTCTGTGAAGTTGGCTCTGCTTATTTACATATCTATCTGCTCCTCTGGCTCTCTGAGAAGGTGATCTCTCCATATGGTTCAAGACAAGGAGTTGTTCTCCATCCCAGAGTGGAACACAGAAGAACTCCAGGCCAATCCGCCTCTTGCCTTTTGACACAGTATAAACAAAGGAAATGTAAAAATCCCATACACTGGGCTAACACCCCGCTTGTTTATTGATATAATGGAAGGGCAGGTATAGGAGAGATTAAAACTCAGGCAAACAGATGTGGAATCATCACAGTTTGGTCTTCAAAATGAAATCTGTTTCTTTTATGAAAACTAAAGTTCTCCAGGTTGGACATGTAGTGAGATTCACACAGGTCTGTAATATCAACTGGATAAAGTTAGGCATCACTTCTAGCTAGAGAAATTTGCTGCCGGTAAGAGGGCTATTTCTCTCTTTAACACACAGATAAACTGAGGCAGGCATGGTGAATGTGGGAAAGACTAACAACTCCAGCTGCTGCCAGAGGATGGAAGTCCATTCCCTGGCATGCATGCCTGGGATGGGATGGCAGGCTCAGAACGGATGGATACAGTGTGGGGCTCTGGAAAGATTCAGGTAACTCTTTCCCGCAAGGTGACGCTGCAGTCGTGCCTGGCACTGACTGTGAGGTGGTTCTCTCCAGGACTGGCCACTTCTGTTTCAGTGGCAACTGGTGGCTGGCGTGGGGAGACTCACCAGTCTTTAAACAGTCAAATCTCACACACAAAGAAGCTGCAACAAGCATGTCCGTAGAGAAGTGCTTACCTTTATTTATTAATCAAAGAAATGTAACTTGATGGTGTGTCTGTGTGTGTATGTGTGTGTGTGTGTGTGTGTGTGTGTGTGTGTGTACACGTGTGCACGCATGTGCTTGAGAGCTGGTGTGACTGCACCAGCTTTTTATATGGATACTGGGGAGTACCATGTCCTTATGTCTATGAAACAAAAGCACTTTACCACCTGGCTTTGAAAGAATCTAAATCCTCTACTCTGAAAGGTCTCTTCATTCTTACCCTTCGTACAACCAATCATGATAATGACAGGTAAGAAAAGCAGACTGGAGGTGCTGCTGAGAGGAAAGAATCCTAGAGTCTGTCACTGCCTCAGCTGGGGGAGGCTACACTTGGCCTCCTCCAAGACCCGCTGGCTAAGCTGCACCCACTAGGTTGGAAAAAGGTTCTGCCAACCCAAGCATCTTTAAGAAAGTCATTCTAACATCATTCATTCATTCATTCATTCATCTAACTAAAGTTGCCTGGCTACTTATTCTGGTGAAAAACAAGAGAGGAAGTGTGACAGAAACCTAGTGACAAGGAATTGACAAGATCACCTTAGGAAGTGTCCAGAGCTGTGGGGAGCCTAGAACAGCTTCCACAGCCCCTTTCTTGTGCAAAAGGCAAAAAAACTTGTGAGCATAACGTTTCCCTATTGATGAAAGGAAAGGCTTGACGGGCGGTGGTGGCGCACGCCTTTAATCCCAGCACTTGGGAGGCAGAAGCAGGCGGATTTCTGAGTTCGAGGCCAGCCTGGTCTACAGAGTGAGTTCCAGGACAGTCAGGTCTACACAGAGAAACCCTGTCTCGAAAAACAAAAACAAAAACAAAAAACCCAAAAAACAAACAAACAAAAACAAAACAAAACAGAAAGGAAAGGATCAACAATCAGGTCATACAACCTTAAAGACTGATTCTCTTAGTCCAGGCATAGTCTTGAATAATAACTGCCCTCTATTGTTATAATGTTACAAAGATATACACTGTGATTTGTAAAATGAAAGTACATACTGGAAAACACTCCCTAAGTGGGGGCAGAGGTCGATAGTCTTTCCCTAGGTGTCAAACTGTAACTAGCCAGGTATTCATTCACCAGGCCTAAGACACTGAGAAATTAATCCACACCTTCACAGTGGAAAATGGACACCTGATGTTGATGAAGGTGACTGACTCTCCATTCATTCCCTCAGAGACTTTGCCAAGCCCCACTCCCCACCCCCAACCCCCAGTCCTCCATCAAAAAAAAAAAATGTGATGGTTTTGCGGGTGGATCTCACAGTGGTAACCGTTATGCTTGGGATGTATGAAGCTGCGTGTTTAATCAGCAGCCTCCTCCAAAAAGAAGACGGGACTTCGAAATATCCCAGTCTGCTATATAAAGGGAAGGGGGTGTGGCTCTGAACTCCCTGCTATTGCTCAACACTCGAAGATCTCTTGGAAGGTGCAAGATGATTTCATCTCTCTGGTAACCTTACCTAACCTCCTCATGGTGCTATCCTGTGAAGTAAAGCTCTCTCCTCCCCCCCCCCCCCCCCCCCCCCCCCCCCCCCCCCCCCCCCCCCCGCCAACCTCCCCGCCGTGTGAGAACCTCGCATTATTTTTAAAGTGAATTACCAACAAACAGGTTTCCAGGCAGGTGGATGGGTCCCTGTCACCTGCCTTCTACAAAGTAAGCAAAGGCTTCACCAGGAGCTGACCAGTAGGAAGCTGTAGCCTGGTTCTGAGACTCTAGGCATCCTCTCCAAGGGGTGGGGGGGTGGGGTGGGGGGCTCCCGGTGGCTATTTGGTCCAGGAGGCAGCAGCCAGACACAGGCCTCTGCTGGAGAAGGTTCTCTATGTCTCCATCAGTTGCTTCTTGGCCACACAGTACCGACGGAAAGGCCAGCCTTTCCAAATTTCAAATACTAGAATGAGAGAGCAAGGCTTGCTTATGGGTGGGAGGGACGGCAAAGACAGAAGTTTCTGCTCATGAGAGGGGTCTAGCTCACTAGGAAAAGAGAAGGCTGTACTACCACACCAGCAAATCGTTTTTAAACCATTCTGATCTTTCTCGAGGAGGTTTAAAATTCCCAAAGCAACTTCATTGTTCGACCTCACTGTAGGCTTCAAGGTCGCCGCTTTACAAGAAGAGAACAAGAGGCAACAGGGGGAGATTGACTGAATTAGACTTCCCGTCTCCTGAGCCCCTCATTTTGTTCTATTTATTTATTTATTTATTTATTTTTATTTTAGATATTTTCTTTATTTACATGCGAATTTCTCCATTCCCAGTTTCCCCTCCAAAAAACAAAGAAACAAACAAAAACAACAATTCCCCTGTTGCCTCCCCCTTCCCCATGCCTGCCACCCCGCCCTCTCCCACTTTCTGGCCCTGGCATTCCCCTACACTGGGAGCCCCTCATTTTGAAGTTAGGCATTCTGTTTTACAGAAGGCAGACTAGTGAACGTGGTCCCAGAGAAGACGGAGGTGGGGAAGGGAGCGGTCTCTCCAGCCTCTCCAGCGAGCGAGCAGGCAGGGTGCTGCAGAGGGCTAAAGAACACCGAGGTTGGGGTATGGGGTGTGGGGCTAGAAAAATAGACAAGGGAGAGAGGAGGGAATGGAAGAGGTCTGTTTGTTTATTTTTATAGCATTTACCATTCCAAAGGCTCGCTGGAGTAACTTCCTTCGCTGGCTGGCGGAGGCCCAACCTTAGGAAAAGTCTCAGATCTTTTGGAAAGCAAGATTTTGGATAACAATGTTGCTTTATCTGGGAGAGTAGCTCCTTTGCCCCAGAGTTGCAGAGATTTGCTTTTGATGTTATTAACCCTGGCCTTAGGTTTCTCCATCCCTGGCAGCCGACTGTGTTCACTGCTTTGTGCAGGGCAGCCAGGGACAAAAAGGGGGCTTTCTTTCTGTGGCTGTTGCTGCCGTTTCCTGGATCACACTGATATCTGGGCACCCTGAAGATGCGAGGATCGAGAGAGTAAAACATGTTCTAAAGGTCCTATCTCCTGACACTCATAAGAGAAAAACAACACTTCTCTAACTTACTCCCCAAATAGACACCACCGGGGATGTTCTGCCAAGGAGTGATTCGAAAGTGTGTTCTGAAGTGAAATGTAAGCTTGGCCCAGTGCCCAGCTCTCTGCTGTATTTTGCACAGAGAGCAGCAGGCTGGCGGACCAAAGAAACACATTTCTCTCCACGTGACTGCAAAACCAGGCAGCCCAAGCAGATTTCTTTGTGTTAATAGAATGTGATCTCTAGACTGTACGTACACACTGACAGCCCTGGGAAAACACAAAGGACCAAAGAAACCCATGGCCCTGGCTAGCAAGAGGTGACGATGCTAAGCCCATGACACGAAGGTCTGGGAAATGTGAAATGAGAACTCAGAGAGGAAGACATGTTGGGTGTTCCAAAGAGTGCTACCGAAGCAATAAGGGGGTCACCCACGGAACCCCATTAAACATGATGTGTGCAAGCCCCCTCTTTCTCTAGGATCCACACACCCAAATCCTCAGTGGACACTTTCTCGCTCAAATTGAAGTTTATCCATAAGACTGGAGTTATCTGCTGCCCAAACTGAGATGGTCCCAAACGTGGTGAAAGAGTGATTGTCTGCAGGTTGCAGAATTTATTCTGACCTTGTGTAAGGTATGGCCAATAAATATAATCTCTGCCCTTTCACCCAAAGGTTGCTCAGCTTCTGTGAGGGAGGACAACAGTGAGATCTAATCTCAAGCATCCTAAACAATCACCTCCAGTGATTGGGATTTTGTGGAATCTACCTCTCTTTGCAGATAGCACCTTTCCCCCATTGTCACCATGGCTTTGACTTCCACAGACCTCAGATGGGATCCAATGCTTGGTGTTCCCGGGGCTGTCAGTCTAGATGTTTGGAGGGAGGAAGTCTACAGACTGAGGAGGAAGAGGGGGGACAGCAGCCCCCTTTGCTCTACACTGGGCCTACTTTCAACATATTAGCTTTCTAATGGCAAAGCCTTTCAAATTTCACAGCCCTCTGCGGCCAACTTAAATTTCCCAATTTGCAAAGTGTGTTGGTTGAAACAAAAGGTGGAGTGAGTGAGCGATCTGCAGCAGGACCCCCCCCCCCAGGGTACGTCTAGACCCTGTGCTCTCAGGGTCTGTGCTAAAGAATCCAGAGCTTTCTATGACTTTCTGTGAAAATTCTCTGGCTAAAGAGAGTCAAAAAGCATGTGGAAAGTTGTCCTTCCCTCAGCCTCCCCAGGCCAGGGCTTCAGGCTCCCTGAGCGGGCAATCAGCCATAACCAACTAATTAATCAGCAAGATCGACGGAGTTGAAGAGCACCTAGCAGACCCAGGTGAGCCTTCACCTTGGTTAATCTGCAAACTGACTAATCAGGCTAGGGATAATTGAAAGTTAATTGTATGCAGAGCTCAAGTGCAGCCACTGGAAAACACAGGAAAGCTAAAGGAACAAAGGAAGTCGGGGCCACTCCGCGGGTCTGTGAGGTCCCTAGTAGATGCTTCATAGACAGTGTATGGCCTATAGCCCCTTCTCTCAACCTTGCCCAACCCACTTCTGAATCTACCCGGTGTGGCACGGCTACCAGGATCCCGGGGAGCACATAGTAAAAGCACATCAAAACACAGGTGTAGATATTCTATTGATACCCATTCATAGGCTTAAAGTAAGATGGCTCAGAGACATTTGGCTATGAAAATATGAAAAACACATGGAGAGCTGCAAAAAGCACTTCTCACCCCCTCCAAAAAAAAAATCTGAAATGCTCAAACATCACGGGAAAGCAGATCAACAGTACAAAAGCATAAATCACATTCCAGAGCTGGAGAGAAACAGCCCTCAGAGGCTCGCTTCCTCAGCATGGATAACTGAGAGGCACCCTCGCTTTTAAACAGGCTGGCGAATTCTCCAGGGCCACTAGCTATGGAGTGTATAACTGGATGCTTACCAAGGAACTAGTGTCCAGGGAATTTGGAGCCATGACCTCTGGCCACAGCCCGGCAAGGTCTGTGGTCTGTGGTTGCCTTTGCTGGGCCAGGGGGCACCTTGCCTGGTCCTCATTGGAGTTTCCGTGGAATTACATGGTAGAATTTCCAGCTTTCTTGGTCTCGCAGCTCCTGTCTTGTGACCGTGGGGCAGAATCAACAGACTTCCTTTCTTCCATTCTGTCGGCTCACTTAACTAGAATGAGCCTCCCTCCCCAAGAGAATAAAACAGAACCTGCCGGAGGCTTGGAAAAAACATTTTTCCAGGACACTGGAAACAGCACTGGCCCAAGTCCTTGATCTGCTGCCCAGTGGAGGGTATGCATCCTAAAGGACCATCCCAACCTGCCTTGGAGGGACAGCACATATGTGACACTGGTCCTGCCACACCTAAGCATGGCAGACATTGCTAATTAATCCCAGAACTCTTTCCATGGATCAGGGCTGAGCCTCATGATCTCTCAGGATGACATTCTAGACTATGAGCTGAAACTTACACCATGAACAGTTCTAGAAGCCTGCATCCAGACCCACCAAGGAGCTGAAGCCCAGATGGAAAAAAATTGCCATCAAAAGAGGTAGCTGTGGCCTTGGGGGGTGTCCCCCCCCCCCCGCTGCCTTGTATGCTGTCTGGCGGACAAACCACTGATCACAAGGCCAACCCTTGGAGCAATGATTCCAGACAGATAACTGAGGTTCCAAGGCACTCTGGAATGTCGAAGGAACCGGTGGTTCTCATGCAGATTCAAGATTTGCTTTTAACCCGCTTTAATTGTTGGCCTACATCAAATGGTGTCAAATGGCTAGCACTGAAGCTTTAGTTTTTAAACACCATAAACTTTTATGAATGGCAGGTGGTCAGCTGCTCCATCCACCTCCTTGGCACCGTGGCTCCAGGAGACTTTAAAAAAAGAATTGTTTTTTGGCCCCATGTTTGAAAAAATATATATAGCGTTACAATTCCTAGGAGTCTTAGCATACAGAGTCACAGAGCTACAACCAGGACCTGCATTTCACAGACGAGAACAATGGGGGCCTTGAGTAGAGTGGTCACCCGTCCAAAATCCCACACCCTCATCCTTCCAGAGTGGCTGCCAAGCCTAGATTGGCCGACTCCGAGTTCTACGTTCTTCATGGCTAAGACTACCTTTGAAGTGGTTTTGCCACTTGTTTCCCCCGTTGCCATTTCAGATCCAGTAGAAATGATAAAGCCAACCCATTTGAACTTTGTATTGAGTTTTGTTGGTCCACTATTTTGTTTGTTTGTTTGTTTGTTTTCAAGACAGGATTCCTCTGTATAGCCCTGGCTGTCCTGGAACTCACTTTGTAGACCAGGCTGGCCTCAAACTCAGAGATCTGCCTGCCTCTGCCTCCCAAGTGCTGGGATTAAAGGCGTGGGCCACCACCACCTGGCTTGGTCCACTTTTTAATTGGCTATCTAACATCTGTGACACATACACAAGGAAGATGGGCATTGTTCTCATTTTATTTACAAAGAAGTAAAACCCAGAGAGGTGCTGTGGTGGTTTGAACAGGTTTGGGCCCCATAGACTCCTTGGCCCATGAGGAGTGGCACTACCAGCAGGTGTGGCCTTGCTGGAGGAAGTGGGTCACTGTGGAGGTGGGTTCTGAGGTTGTATATGCTCAAGCTACACACATCTACACAGTCCCTTTCTGCTGCCTTGGATCAAGATGAAGAACTCTCACCTCTTTCTCCCGCACCCTGTCTGCCTGGACGCCGCCATGCTTCCTGCCATGATGAGAATGGACTAAGTCTCTGAAACTGTAAGCCAGCCCCAACTCGATGCTGCCCTTTATTAAAGTTGCTGTAGTCAAGATGGAAGGGCTGGTGGAGAATAAAAGAAAACATATTTTGGCAATGTAGTCCCACCACGCAACCCTCCTGGGGAAAAGACTAAAATTCCAAGAACCACTATTATGTTTAGTATGCGTGATTTCTCTACATCAGTGGTTCTCAACCTATGGTCCGTGACCCCTCAGAAGATCTTGGAAAAAGCAGATATTTACATTGCAATTCATAACAGTAGCAAACATTCCAGTTATGAAGTAGCGACGAAGGTAATTTTATGGTTGGAGGTCATTACAACATGAGGAACTATGTTAAAGGATCGAGGCATGAGGAAGGCCAAGAACACTGCAACAACCTTCTACATGAATTCCTTAGCACCTCCTGGCTTAACCGTGTCATGGAGAGCTACACAACTACATGGCTTGGTAGATGAAGCACTTGCTTTTCAAGCATGAGGACCCAAGTTCAGATCAGAAGTGACCCCATAAAAAACCTGAGAGGTACATCAGCCCCTCTTGAAATGGGGCCCACTGGGCAAGTCGGATTACCTAAAGTAAGCCAAATTGTGGAGCTCCAGGCTCAGAAGAGATCTTGCCACAGTAAAGTGGGGGGCCTAGCAGAATCATCATCAAACAGACCAGAGAGACTTCAAGCGGCTGATGGAAGCAGATGCAGAACACCACAGCCAAACATTAGATGGAGCTCAGGAGTCCTGCTGAGGATTGGAAGGACCTACCAGGAGCGCACAGAATCAACTGATTGGGACTCACAGGAACTTCAGAGATCAAGGAACCTGTAAGGGTGTGGCCTAGGTTATGGCTGAATAGCTTGATGATCCTGTGGAAATCCTAACTGCGAGAGGGGAGCTGTTCCTCACTCTTTTGACTACTGTGGGACCTTATTCCCTCTACTGAGTTGCCTCACCTAGCCTTGATGTGACAGTATATGCCTAGTGTTATTATAGCTTGTTATGCTTGTGTTTGGTTGATATCCCCAGGAGTCCTGCTCTTGTCTGAGAGGAGATGAAGTAGAGATGTGTGTGTGGGGGTCGGGGGGATGGATCTGGGGAAGAGACACGGGGAGGTTAGATGTAATATATGAGAGAAGAATTTTTTAATAAGTTAAGAGTAGTTGACTAAGACACCTTGGTTAACCTCTGGCCTTTGCATGTGCCCACATACAGAGAGAGAGAGAGAGAAGAAGAAGAAGAAGAAGAAGAAGAAGAAGAAGAAGAAGAAGAAGAAGAAGAAGAAGAAGAAGAAGAAGAAGAAGAAGAAAAGCTCTTATGCATGTGGCAATGATTCCATACTGCATTTAGCTGGTTTAAATTTAGGAGGGGTGTACCTAATCTTTTATAAAAGGAGAGTCCAGAGATACCTGAGAGGATGGAAGACAGGCTGAGGGCACTTTGGCTGGGATGAAACATCATTCTTAAGAGGGGAACACTGCGTTAGATTCGATGCCGCAATGCTGTGTAACTTGCTGTTGGCCTTATCTCGCCTTACTTATTATCCACGTGTGCAGCACATGTGGAGTACCAAGAAATTAGACAAGAGCCTCACGCCTCTACTGCAGAAGTAAAACAAAGTGGGTGTTTTTCCTGGGTGAGCTCTCCTAGTCACATTTCTGTCTATCTGGGTGCTCCCCAATAGTATTTGAGAGGTTCCTAAGAGAGGGAGCACAGGGCCAGTGGAGATGTTGGCATTGGAAACCCACAGCACGGTCCAGTCCTACTTGTTAATCCCATTAAGAGTATCACAGCCCCCCAACAAGAAAGCAGCCATCTCTCTCCTTTATGACTCCAAGGTGCCCCTCAAAAGAAGGCAGATGGGAGCATCCCATTATCTTCTATCATGTTGAAAGGCTCAAGAGTGAAGAGACTTGTCCCTCAGCTCTCTCTCCTGTCTACATACTGCAGCAGTGCCGGATGGCAGTGTGGAGGACCCAAAGGAAAGTTCCAGCTGCCAAGGGTGCTCATTAGAGGAGCTACTCAAGAAGCTGGTGATGTCTGTGAAGGGCTAGCGGCAAAAAGACCAGCCATATGAAACTGCTAATGTGTGCATCTTTCCACAGGTGCAAATGCACACACAGTCACCTGCAGCCTCTTTGTAACCCTTTCTTCCATATACTGGCCCAACTGGTGTGGAATAGTATCCAGCCAGCATATCTCTCTCACAGCTGTGTTCTCCCATGAGCGTCCATAGGTGATGATGGGGGAGGAAGAAGAGAGATGGGGATTGTAGAACGCAAATCAGGAGTTCTGGAAGTAGTTATTTCCATTCCCTTACAATGCAGAAAATAAAAGGCAGAAACCTTACACTGCTGGGAAATAGTGGAGCCAAGGGCAGAAGTCTAACAATCACTTCTTCATAAAAAGGGGAAGACCGAGAAGATGCTCTGACAGATGCGTTTTCATTAGTGTCTTTGGGAATGGTCTATGGCATCCTCTCTGATGACAAATCACCCATTTGGTTTTAATGTACTTACTTAGCATTTTGGAATAGAAGCATGAAAATGGCATCGGAGGGGCAGCTGGAGATCATAACGGGCAATCCTAGAAACAGTTGGGTCCAGGGATCTTTGACCTGACTAATACATACTTGAGGTTAAGAACATCAATGTAGATGCTCGGGGTTAAAGTCCTTATAGGCTACTTCTTGCTCTGGTCAGTCAAATGTGGGCCCCAAATTATGTTTTTATAGTATCTTTCTTTATAAAATGGCAAAGGAGATGGCTCAGTGGGTAAAGCCTTTGCTATGCCAGTACAAGGAACCAAGTGAGTAAGTCCAGCATGCACAGAGAAGCCAGGCATGTAATGGACACCTGGAACCTTAGCTGTGACCAGGATGGCAGAGGCAAGAAGACCCTAGGGCTCCGTGGTCAGCTACTCTGGCAGAATCAGTGAACTCCACACTCCGTGAGAGAGCTGGCTCAAATAATAATGTGAAGAGCAATAGAAGAAGGTACACACACATATATGTGTATGTGCATACACACAACATGTACACATGTGCACACACTGCACACAGCCAAAAAGCAAGAATGTAAATTCTTTCAGTATCATTGATCGGAAATCAAATGATCATGAAATCTAAATCAATGCGATGCTACAACCAGACAAACTGCAAGTCAAGAAATGAGACAGCCACCAGCAGGCTCAAACATTTCCCTATGCCTCGTTTATAAAGTGCCCACACTAGCTACAGTACACCTAAAACATCTAAGGAATCAAATAAAACTGGATACTATGAGCTGGCCCTCCTCTATTTGGGTAAGTTTCATTCATAAGCTAATAACGACAGGTATTTTTATAGTGATCAAAACTTTCTAAAAACTGTTCATTCCCATGCATGTTGCTGGCCATTATACATAGTGTGGATTCTATGAAGAAACATGACACCCAGTTTCCCTGAAAATGAGGGTTAGTATAAAGACCTCCATTGTATTGAAACAAAACCTATGCAGTTTGTATGAAGTCTACACTTGGGTGCCGGTATCTGCAGCAACTCTACCCAGGCCTTGATTCTCTCCCCACAGTCTCCTCTTTCTTACTTTTCTACCTTTTCCCCTGTGATCTTTCCAGGGCTTTTCAGCCTCTTAAAAACAGTATGATGGCATCAGGATAGCTCACTGTGTAAAGGCACTTGCCAAGTCTGACAACAGGAGTTTGCTCCTAAGGCATACATGTTGAAAGAAAAGCTGTTCTCTGACCTCCTTGCACTAACTGTGCTGCACAGTAAGTGCTCACTGGCATGCATGCATCACACACACATGCGCGCGCGCGCGCGCGCGCGCGCACACACACACACACACACACACAAATAAGTAAATGTAATTTTTTAAAACTTTAATGAAGTAGAGCAATAATACTACTGTGATTGACTTAGAAAGCACTTCCTCTTCTGGTTCATAGTTCTCTTGAGCAAAAAACAAGGTGTGGTCTTAAGCTCTTGTCATAATGAAGAAGGTGAATTGAGTCTTCAGGGCCAAGCATAGGGCTTTCTTTGCCCACATCCTTAAGAGAGCTCTCTAATACCTTGGGGTATGGTGATCTCTATCCCGGGTAAACTGATTGCGGTGTACCTGGGTGATCTTGCTTATCTGGTTTACAAATGGCCTCCTATTGGTCAGAGCCCCATGGCATCCTTTCCCTTACTGGCATATTTTCTGTCTTCCTTGATTACTCGGTTCACCTCAAGAGGCATTCGGTGTGCATGACTGGACAGCATGCTTAACCCTTCCTACTGAGAGTGGCAGGCTTTGGGCCCGGGGGTTCTGGTTAAGTGTTTATCTCACAGATGTGAGGATCTGGGATGGATTCCCCGGAACTCACATAAAAAGCAGTGATGTGTGATTGTAACCCAAGCATTGGCAGAGCAAAGACAGGGGATCCCTGGCCAGCCAGTCTAGCAAAACTGATGAGTTCCAGGCCAACAAGAGACTGTGTCTCAGAGGAGATGGACTATATCCATGAGGATGATGTCTGGGGTTGTCGCCTGACTCCCATGTCCACATGTGCATGCACAGGCGCGCGCACGTGCACACACACACACACATTCACTCTTTAAAAATGTGGCGGCTCGAAAAGACCTGTAAGGAGACCTCTGCAGAGGCTCCTCAGCAAAGACATCCAGGCAGGCTGCTACCCAGAGCTAATTAGAAGAGCAAACATCTCTCTTCCCCACTCACGGAGCTCTGCCAAAGCACTTATTTCTGCCGATTCATTTATGCAATTCCACTCTTTGCAAGAACATTCTGTCACAGATGATTTAGTGTCGTAGGTCCCATGAGCATCTTTCTGTAGCACACACTCATTGTTTTTTAGGAATCTGTGGGGAAAGAGTGGGATGCCAAGGGGTTTCTATTAGACACAGCCATACCTCATTATAAGACCTGCAAATTCCGGAGCATTCTTGCATCAATAATAACAATAATGAACATTCCAGATTCAACTTTTAAAAATAAACCTTTTAGGAACTTGGTGTGACCAGTCATTTTTTTTTTCAGGAGAGAACATGAGACTGGGTAGATGGTGATTTTAGATGATAATGATATCTGTTAAAATTGGAGAAGGAACCTGAACATCTTGAAAAATTTCATATATACACTCAGTCACAGAACTTGCGCCCACGGGATGGCAGTGGAGAAGAAGTATGGTCTGTACAATTTCTTCTCTGGTAGAGACTGGATTCTATCAGCATCCCTGGGACTGTCCAGTGTATGCAGCGGGAAGTGAAAATGTACAACTGCCTTTTATTTGTTGATTTTTACTTAGGGAAATTGGTTTGGGGTTATCGTACATCTTTCAGTCTCCCTGAATATCACATTAGTGCGCAGAGTCATTTCATGAAGGCGCCATTCAGCAGCTATCTCCCATCCCTTCGCCTCTCACCTTCTACCAAGCCTTCTTCTCTAGTAATAGCCCCCCCCCACCTCCCTCATACACATGCAGACTTTAAGCAGGAGGAACATTCATTCTGGTTTCAGAGAAGAAGGGAGCTACAAATACAAGGTCAGAGAGCAAGCATGAAGCAGTGATAACCCCTTTATTTCTGAAGGAAAATTAATAACCTGGCCAGAAACTTGAATAAATATTTTTAGCTTGAAACTACTGCCACGGTTAACCCTTATGATCAAGGACTGCTTGTACCATGAAGCATTCACTCCTCCAACACTTGCATGTACACACACACATACGCAAACACATACATAGACATGCAAACACAAACACAGACAAACATGCAAACACAAACACAGACAAACACACAAACACACACACAAACACACACATACACAAACACACACATATACAAACATAAACACACACAAACACACATATACGCACACACATACATATACATAAACACACACATACACAAACACACACATAGACATGCAAACACAAACACAGACAAATATGCAAACACAAACACAGACAAACACACACACACACAAACACACACATACACAAACACACACATACACAAACACAAACATATACAAACATAAACACACACATACACACACAAACACACATATACGCACACACATACATATACACACAAATACACAAACATAAACACACACATACACACACACAAACACACATGCATATATACACACACAAATACAAACACACACAAATACACATATACGCGCATATACACACACATACACAAACACACACATAGACATGCAAACACAAACACAGACAAACATGCAAACACAAACACAGACAAACACACAAACACACACACAAACACACACACACAAACACACACATACACAAACACACACATATACAAACATAAACACACACATGCACAAACACATATACGCACACACATACATATACACAAACACACACATACACAAACACACACATAGACATGCAAACAAACACAGACAAACATGCAAACACAAACACAGACAAACACACAAACACACACATACACAAACACACACATATACAAACATAAACACACACATACACACACAAATACACATGCATATATACACACACAAATACAAACACACACAAACACACATATACGCACACACATACATATACACAAACACACACATACACAAATAAGCTCATAAAAATTGGTTTACCATACTTGTTTGCAAACCTAGTAAGCCGTATAAAATAGAGGCATTTAAAAGCAATGAACACTAATGGGCCGAGTTTATTAAAATCTATTTTTTACTCCTATGAGGCCAGCTCTGCTTTTGGACATTTAAATTCTAAACCATTCAAATCCCTCCAACTATTTCGCCCGCCAGAGAGTGCTTCCCCCAGTCACTAAAATTATGGGCTTCACAAGTGAAACTTAAACCCCATGTTTTAAAATTACTTCATCTAGATCAATTAGAACATCGTGGTTTTTTTTAAATCTGTTTGATGTTGGAGGAAGAGTGTTTATTTTCAAAATAAGAAAAAAATAAGGAAATCCTAGTTCGCCAGAGGAAACTATTGTCAAGTTTCTAAAAATGTTTCACATCTAACCTTGAACCCAAATAGAAACGTTCATATGCTGTTTCTCTGTTCATGAACCTCCAATGACTCCCCACTGCCTCCGGAACCCAGCACAGGCTCGGAAGCATGCTATACACGAAGCTGCCTCTATGACCAACCACCACAGAACTCAACATTCTGCGCCAGCCACACTCAGCCTGTACCTTGTTGCTCAAGCAACCCTGTGGGCTTTGTTCCTCTACAGCTCAGTGTTCCCTGCCTACTCCCTAACCTGGCTCGCTCATTTCTTCTGGCCCCCACCTCTCCACTGAGGTCGGCCCTTCCTTCAGGAAGTCAGGCCTGGGGCACCCTTGCCCTGAGCAATGGCTGCTTCCTGTGAGGTCTGTGAGCCAGGGCTGGCACCGGTCCCTTCCATAGTTTCAAATGTTATCCGTGCCTACTTCATGAACATGTCACCCTCCTCTTTTCAAGAGACACCTGAGGTCTCAATACACTCGCCAACTTGGCACTGAAAGCATAGCTTGTCCTGGCACTTATCTGTGTGCCTGCAAGTTTGAACTTCCTTCTGAAATGGCCACCCTCTGGAGACACCAAATCCTCCCCTCATCTGTCCTCCCCCCACGAGCACAACAGAAACTAAGCAAAGCCTGATGCTATTTCTGGCCCTGTCCATTCTGCTCCGGGTGTCTTACAACCTTCTCTGTTCCAGTCTAATACCCCGTAGCATTGGAGAAAGGCAGTGTGGGAAATGCTGGTGTCTCCTGGGTTCTCCTTGCAAAAGGAAGGTTCAGGAAGTCCAAGAATTGTACACAGTCAAAGAAAACTGGGAGGGGGCTTGTCTTTTGAAACAATAATAAACGGCTTTTAATAAACCGTTTTGTATAAACCATTTTGCTCGTTGCCAGGGGGATCACCTAACCTCTCCTTTCCCAACATCCTAAGAAGTCTCTTTGGCTTTCCTCTCTGCTGGGGTCAAGCGCACCTATTAAAACTTACTATAAAAAATTTAGAAAAAAAAAAAAGAAAAAATTTTTTTAAAAAAATTAGGCTGCAGCATTGAAATGTGTACTAGCAAATAGCTCTCGGGCGATAAGTCTGAGCAAGAACTTCAAGATGACTTGTTTGCTCGCTTCAGGTTTTAATCCTGTGAGCAAGGGGAAGTGAGTAAAAGTCACAATTCCCCGAGACCACTTAAATAAAACCCAGAGGCTAAGTGAGGGCCGGGTAGGACGAACCAGAGAAGCCCAGGAGAAATCCAGAGTTGTGGACCTGAACCCTGGCCAAGAGGACAGTATCAAGACCCTCTTGAGTCCCAGGCTCAGTCCTCTAAGAGACTAACACTCACTGGCAATTGGGGATGCTGCTCGCAGCGGCTGTTAGGGGTACTTCTTGTGTATGAGGCTCAGTGCTTATGCACCGCCACGGGGCTGCCTCATATGACCTTCTCAGCTCTATGAGAAAGATCCTATAATTATTCCGGAATTCCAGATGGGAACACAGACGCTCACGCCACTTAAATGACTTACCTGAGATCAAATGGGAGCCCGGTAGTGGTCATATCAGGATTCATGCTCGGCTCTGTTTGTGGGAGCCCAGACTCTAGAAGCTATTGCTACCTTGTATGCAGATATTCACATCTCAAACCCGGGACATCCTGAGACATGTGATATGTGGTGAGCTATCACATCTCTTAAGAAATTTAAGTTTATGGCAAAAACAGGGGTTCCGTGGTTTAGGTGAAGATGTTTACAGGGACGATGTGCATCGAACACAAGAAATGAAAATGGTTGAGTATTTGTGTTCCTGACCTTACAGAACCAGGCACTGTACCACCCTCCCTTTCTACCCTTTGGTTGCTGTTAATGCATTTTTCTATCTTTTTGCTCCTTCTCTCTTCCTTCTCCCCTTTGTTTTCATGGCTAAGACATTAAAAAAAAAAAAAATGATTCCTGGGTAAAAGTGATTAGTGCTAGTTGGAAGAGAGGTATCGGAGACACACAATAAATCATCGCTGTCGCCTCATCCTCTGAGGTTCTGTATTAGGATGTCATCCAGGCTGTCTCCCGACTCCCCCACCACCTCTTCCTCTCCTCCACCCAATTCTGTCTTTCTAGTGCTATTTTTCTAGTCTGGTAGGCACAGCACTGAACTGAAAATGCTCTGCCAAGACCCTTGGCAGCAGCCGACCTCCAGGAATCCTGCCCACAGCCACAGTGCAGGAAAGATAGAGGAGATGAGGCCTCTGAGAGGCAGGCCAGAGGGCCAGGCTTAGGGGCTGGCTTGGATGCTGAGAGAGAGAACAGGTTTCCCTGGCTATGAATGGCCCTCCCTCTGGAGCTCAGTTTCCTCATCATGCCAGGGTCAGGATTACAACTGCTCACTGGCACTTGCTATAGTTCGCCTGGGAAGAGAAGGAAGAAGGGGGGTTGGGGGGCAGGGGGAGGGACAAGAGCTTGCACACCACCCAGAGTTGGGCAAGCTCCACAGGGCATGGCCACGTGCCTGGAGCACAGGGTCCTTTAGGCAGGCAGCCAGGGTGTACACGGCTCCCATGAGAGCTGGGGGGGAGGGGGGCGGTGTGTGTGTGGTGAGGCGGATGCTGGGTTCTTTCCCACAGGCAGAATAGGAGTTGCTAAGCCAGGGGCAATACTGTTAGGTTAACATCAGGAAAGTGATTCGTTCTAACCCAGGAGGGAGGGAAAGGTCAGACCAGCAACAAGAATGATTGCTAGGCATGCTGAGGGAGGTAAAAAAAAAAAAAAGAAGAAGAAGAAGAAGCATGTCCTATTTTTGCAGAGGGAAGAGGACTACATGAACAAATCCCTAAATGGAGAACGGGGACAGGGAACCCAGCCATTTTTTTTTTTTACCCTGTCACTGCTCTCATAAGGACAGTGAGCTTTCCTGTACCGGAAGCTTCACTGTATCTTGCCATCTTTTATCCTGTTTAAGCCTGATGAAACTCCGCAGAGAAGATGGCATTTATATAGCCTCCATTCTATTGTAAATAAACTGAGGCTTGGAGAGGTTGAGAAGCTGGCCTAAGAGGCTGGAGAGATGACTCAGCAGTTAAGAGCACTGACTGCTCTCCCAGAGGTCCTGAGTTCAACTCCCGGCAACCACAGGGTGGCTCACAACCATCTGTAATGGGATCTTATGTCCTCTTCCGGTGTGTCAGAAGATAGAGACTGTGTACTCACATGTGTAAAGTAAAGTAAATAAATAAATCTTTAATTACAAAAAAAAAAAAAAAGCAGACACAAAATGAGCTGGCAAAGGTGACCAAGGGTGAGGCTAGAATGAAAGCCTCAGCCTCCTGTCCCAAAGCCTCCATTCCTACCACCACGCTGTCTTGCTTGCCATTTTCCTCCCCAGATACTCCTTGTCAGAAGCAAGGGATTGCTATTCTGTATATGCCAGCAACCAGGACACGAGAACAAGACAAACATGTCCCCTTCCAGGGCATGGTGGACAAGATAAGTAAATCTAGGAGACTACATTCAGAATAATGGGCTTCCTCTCTTTCCCTCACTCCCTCTCTCCCTCTCTCCCTTTCTCTCTCTCTCTCTCTCTCTCCCTCCTCTCTCTCTCCTTCCCTCCCTCCTCTCTTTCTTCCTCCCCCTCTCTCTCCCTCCCTTCCTCCCTCCTTCCTTCCCTCCCTCTTTCCCTCTCTCTCTCCCTCTCTCCCTCTCTC
>NW_022196911.1:86323041-86338157 GCF_008632895.1 Mastomys coucha
TCTCTTCCTCCCTTCCTCCCTCCCTTAGAATTCCTTTGATCCACATGAAGTAGAAACTCCCAAGATTCTTGAGGTGGTATAAATCCCATCATGGCTCACAGGGATCTCAGCCAGCAGGTGGACATATGCTGGGTGGGAAAAAACTCTACTACCTGCAGATCCTTAAGGTGAGCTTCGCCCATTTTCCTCTGTGGGACTGCCCATCATCCTGAATCCACGTGCAAAGAGCTCCCCACACAGTTACCCAGATCCCACAGCTGGAAATTCCCTCCCACATCAAAGCCCTACCACCAAGGACAGTGAGCAGGGAGAGGACATGAACTCCAGGCTGCAAATCTACAGCAAGTGACCCTGTTCCCATCTCTTGATGCCATTGGCTCAATGTCCTCCTCGTCCCACATGTGACCGCATGGAAGGGTTTTTTCTCTTTTCTGTGTACTCAGCCTTCATCATAGCCCAGTCCCCGGGCTCAGAACTGAAAAGAAACCCTTCTCAATTCTCAGCTGAATCTGGGCCTTAAAGTGGCAGGACATCCAAAAGCTATTTAAACACACACACACACACACACACACACACACACACACACACACACACACACACACGAAGAAATGGTTTTAAATCCATCTTTACAAGCACAGGGTTTAAAAATATCTCTGCCTTTGTCTGCTATAGAGAGCTTTCCCTACAGGGACAGCTGTCCTTAAAGCAGTCACTCAAGTCTCAGGGCAAACAGATTCTTATTTTTCCTAGTACCCAGCATACAACCTCCAGGAGCGGGCTCTCCCCACTACCTCTGATACAATCTGACGTGCACATGCCAAAGCCTACCCAATGATTCTTACCATCCCTCTAGTCTGGGAACAGCCAGGGTGCTGCTCTCAGACACCCTGAAGTCCCTGCATCCAAGACCCACCACTCTCCCGCCCAGGAGCAGGACAACCCACGGCATTATCCCCACCCCAGCTTTCAACTCGTCTCTACAATAGGTCTTTGGGAAATTTTTTACTTCTTCAGATATTGGGTCCTTCTTTGATCCTGTACCTACATGGAGGAATCAGATGTGAATGTGTTACATGGGGATAGGGTCTGGGGAGCAGTCGTGATAGATGGTTTCCAAGATGTACGACTATGCTCACCTTGCCATTCCAAGATACCCTTGAGGTAGACCTCACCCTGCATAACTGTCAGTCTGGCTTCACGTACTACCTTTCACCCAGACAGGTAGCACTATTGACACAATGCTATTGAGCAAAAAACTCAAAAGTTGCACATTGAGTAAGCAGTTGAGGGCAAACGTTTGAACTCTGTGGCATCAGCTCCTGGTTACCCTGATAACTTCATTCTATCCCCTAAACGTGAAGAACACTCTTATTTATATATGATTTTTTTTTTCTAGGCAACCCAATGTCTCTTGACTGTCTCAAAACATTTACCATAGAGTATTATAGACTATTAAAAGCACTCATTTGTATGACAGTAGCCTAAATTAAGTCTAGATTTTGCTGTCTAAGTTGAAAGGTCCAGGACATTAATTCTCAGCTAGGAGTGATTTTATTCCCAGGGGACCTTGTGAAGTGACTCAATACATTTGTTTGCCACAACCGGATTGTGGGTGTCCCTGGCATCTAAAGAAGAGAGTAGAGATGTCCCTTAACTTCCACAAGGCCACGTACCACAAGACTTTACCCCCAAGGGAGAGTGCTAAGGTTAAGATACCTCAGTTGAGACTGAAATCACAGTTCCCCAGAATGCCCCTGGCTACATCTGTGCTCTTCTGTTCTGAAGACTCATTTTTCCTCAAGATTCACTGAGTACTTCTATTTTGGTCACCCCTGTGAGCTACACAGAACAGTCAAGAACTTCCACCCTTTCTGATTTGTTTGAGATAGCACATCCATCAAGCCCATGTCCCCTAAAATCCCATTTCTCAGTATAATCTTTATCATAACATTGTATGCATGACAGAATACGAAATTTTTTAATCTGTTGGCATTTGAAGAAGAGCTTTGATTTGTTTTTTCCTGTTAGGAATATCACTTGGTTTTCAATCCAAAGAACAAAACTGTGTTGAAATAGTATTCTACTACACTTGGAAGGCTATTTCAGTGGAGGGCTTATTTTCAGATCCTTTGGTAGGTTTCTTCTGTAACGTAATAAAATGCTACCCACAGACACTTGGGAGTTCCTTGCAAGGGACAGCAACTCTGACTGGGGAATCCCCATCCCCTGAGCCATGGACCACTGTGGACTCTAAGGAGCTCTAACAAATGACTGCGCCTCAAAGTCTAAGATCCTAATTGTTCACTTTCAACAGGAACACCCTAGACAATGTTCACTGGACAAAACCTCCCATTGTTTCTCTCCAAGGGGAGGCCGAGTAACTGTATCTGGTGGCTTCAGAAAGGTGTTTCAGGTGACAAGGACGGTCATAACAGTAAAAGTTAGTGACAGCCACAACCATTCAAATGAACAGAACACCCAAAGCTAGCCATCTGATCTTGCTGCATTATCTATCTTTCCCAAAATAGCCCCATCAAATCGAAACGACATCTTCCTATTAAAGGGGGAAAGTGAGGCTCCAAGAGGTTCTGCCCTTTCTGCGGTCACTTAGATACGCAGTAGGATGTAGGAAGTGCCAGTGTCCATTCTCTGGGACTCTGCTCTCTCTCCCCGTGACACATCATTACATCCGGTGTGGAGAGGCTATGTATTTTGCTAGCTGCCTCGTCCAGTGAAGAAACTGAAGACACTGGCACTCCGCATTCTTCATAGCAGGTCATCTAATTCACATCAAGAGGGTGATGTAGCCGTGGAGGATATCTGGAGGTTAAAGCGTCATTTCAATAGAGCTTGTGGCCTAGAGTCATCAACTAAAGTGGATTTTGGAGACAGGGCAAAATGGATTTGAAAGCGCAGAGATCTATGAAAGGGTGAACTTGAACTCCAGGCTAACCTATGAAGGTAGGGGTTCTTTTCCTCCTTCCGCTCGGCTCCTTCCCAGTTCTGCATGTGACAGAAATTTCTGCATGAGGGCACAGAGTTCAGCAGAAACTGCGAACACAAGTCTCTCATTGTCCTGTCTGCTGTCCTTCCCTGCAGCTAAGCGCCTTCCGATCAGTGACCTTCCTGTCAATTTATCCGTATGAATCTTTCTTCCTGGTACCTGTCCATACAATGATCTTTCTTCCTGCTTGTTTTCTGCTACGGTGTGTTAAAGGTATGGATGGATCCAGGGCTGCCTCAGTCTGGGCTTACCGCTGCCCATTTGGCAATGGGTTTTTAAAGCATAGTTCTTTTTCCCAGTGATGTTTTTGTGTCGTCTCTTTAAATATTCTTCATCATTTATTGGTGTATATATGTGAGTCTGTTTGAATGTGGGGCGTGGGGTATGTGTACATGAGGGTGATGCATGTCTGATTGGCCTGGGCTGGCTGTGCACTAATCCCAGAGATCCTCTTGTATCCACCTCCCTAGCTCCAGGATTACAAATGTGCCACCAGGGCTGGCTTTTTATGTGGGCCTTGATAAAGGTAGAATAAGCGTGCTGAGCGGATGACACTGAAAACCACATAAGTGAAGATTGTCTCACAGGAACACGGGGTGCTAAGAAGAAGCTTGGCCTCAGGCAATAGGAGAACCTACATTTACTTAGAGTAATGACCAAAGGAGATGAGAGAGAGAGAGAGAGAGAGAGAGAGAGAGAGAGAGAGAGAGAGAGAACTGCCTTGCAAGCCTACTCACATTTAGCCCTTTAAGCCAGAGAAGGATGGATATGGGTTAACTTTCTGGGGTCTACCCAAGTTATTCTTTGAGATCTTATTATCCTTGTGTTCAGGGACTAGGGGGTAAGAGATAGGACGGATGTTTATTTTGCATTAACCTATTAGCCCGTTCATTAACTCCAGGCTGGAGTATCACAAACTGTAGCATTTGAATCAACCACTCAGAATTCTCCTGGGATTCGGTTGAAATGAAGAGTCTGGGTTCAAATCCCAGACCCGGAAAACCTCAGCTTCTTAAGAGCAGGTCCATAGAGTCGGATTCTAACTGACTCTGCAGGTGAGAGCTACGCATGCTCACTGAAGGAGGAAGGCTGCTCAGAACAAGAAGGGGGGCTCCTCTCTAGACCTGGGTGTTAAGATCTCCAACTCTGGCCAACCTCTCTCCACTTCCGCCCCCGTCCCCCACATCTAAAGGGCGAACCTTCTAGAATTTACCTGGTCTGATGGGGCTCTGCATACAGTTTGGAGACGGGATGCCCGGGTGAAGGGGAGCCGTGGCCCGGCTGCTGAGATCCATGACTGAAGGAGCGGTGGAGGAAGCAGGTTGCAAGCCAGGAGGGTGAGAGCTGTGGTCGTGCTGGGATGGACTAGGGGGGATGCCATTTTCTGACAGAAATTCCTCCAGGTCCATGTATTCCAACTGGAAAGTATCTCCGTCATAGGGAAGGGTTTTGTCCCATAAGGTGGGTCCCAAGAAGGCCGACTGGGGGACGGTCGGGCTGTTGCTCTCATCGTCCAGCTTCTTTCCTTTGTCTTTATCTTTGCTAAATGCTGAAGAAGAAGAAAAGAAGAAAGGAAAAGGTGAGCTTTGTTTTTAAAGACAGAAAAGAAAAGGGGTCATTCTGTCACCAGCCTTCCTGCCATCTGTTACAAAACTGCTTCTGGGGGCACTGAGGTCTCTGGGTGCTGTCTTTTGTGGATCTAGAGTTTCGACATCTTCCTATTTACTTTGGAAAGAAAGCACTGGTCTGTAGGACCGGGCTACCGACTGAGCTGGAATGAAAACAAGAGAACAATCCTCGGTGAGTTATTTGAAGGGATAAGTCACCGAAATCTATGCTAGGAAAATAACACCGGAGCGTATATACAACTGATGTGAGTTTTAAGGGGACCACTGATAACTTGGTATGATTCTATCTTTGAGAAAGTGATGACAGCAAGAACCTGAGGTTCAGACTTACAAACCAGGGGATTCACGCTTAGTCTTAGTAAGCAGTCCCCACCCCCACCCCCACCTTCCCTTAACACTATGCGTCTAGTTTCTACGTTATTCCTTTCCATGCATTATCTCCATAAACTTGCAAGACTACAGTTAGTCCCCATTTACAAGGAAGATAAGGATGCTCCCCCATCATAGAACGAGACTGTGGGGGAGAGGGTGGGAGGATGGGGGGAAGAACTTTCAAACATCCATTTGCAAAGAACCCCACTGGGACACATACAAGAGGACTAAGTCAGTTTTAAAGGGTGGGTTCTTTTTCCTCCCGCTCAAACATTTAAATACTACCTAATTTACAAAGAGACAGTATACATTTATGCATCCCAGCACAAAGCAGTCCTATACAAAGGTGCTGTGTTCTACTCTATGAGGAGAAGAGTGCAGCTATTTCCTGCCTGGAAATAGAGCTCCCCGGATTGGTCTTTACCGAGCCGTCTGCATTTTGCCAATATTCAGGTGTGGGTGGAATCAGGGATTACAGAATTTGATTCTGAGGTTTTTTTTTTTTTCATTAGAGAAATGTAGCCCCACCGCCACCCATTCGAATCTTCAAATCCTCCGCAGTCTCATTAGAGAGTTCGACTTAAAAACATCGACCACAAAAGCCTACCGCATCCGCAGCTTTCTCCCAAAAGCTACTCCTAAAGAAGCAGGGAGGGAGGGTATTGGGGGTGGGGGGCGGTCTGTACGCGCAATCAAGCACCAGCAACTCTTGCAATGCAACAGGCGTTCTCTCCCAGGGAAATTGATGCAATTCCCCCGAAGCTAATTGCAGCCAAATAATCTTTTCAAGACTTTATGCAGGAGCAGCATAATTTCGCTTCTGTCACTGTGATAACACCAAAGGCAAGAAACTGCACCAGCCCAAAACACAAAACCGTCTGGCATCAGTTGCATTCCCAGCCAGGTCTCACAAGCATAACTCCCCCTCCCCACCATACCCCAGCCGTCTCCTCAGCTCCAAGCCACGGTTGCCTAGGGAAGGTTTGAGACTTACCAAGAAAGGGCTCAAGCCAGAGGAGGCTCCTGCACGCGGTTACACGTGAGCCTGCTCAGCTCTCCCCTCCCACCGGGAAGAGAGCACCGGGAAAGTGTCAGCGCTGGAGGCGTGCACCGCTTCCCGCCGACAGACCACTCCCCCCACCCCCACCCCGCTTTGTGAATTGCGGGTCTGCGGGAGAAAGCGCCTCTCCGCTCACGCCGCGTGAGTTCACAACACAATAAACAGTAACACGATCCGAATATTCAGGCTGCCGAGGGAGAACCCCCATTTACTTGGACCCCTCTTCCTCCAACCCCCAGGTTCCAACCAGCCACCTCCCGCCCTTTCTCCTCTCCAGTCCTAGTGACACTCGTCTCCCGCGGAAGCGCACACCCCGTCGTCACTCAAAGCAGCGATCCTGACCTGTCAAGTTGACCTGTCAAGTTCACCTGTCACCTGCGCTGCAGGAGGACAGACCTAGAAAGGCGGGCAAGCCAGGTTCCCAGCGCTATTTCCAATGCTGCCCCGGAGGGATCGATCCCCTTTGCACTGAGGAGAAAGAGGGAATGAGCCCCCCCCGCCCCAATCTCACTAAAGCGAGGCGAGGAGAAGAAAGATGCGGGTGCCCGGCCGACCAGGGGGTCCCTGGGAGTGTCGCCCCTTCCGTAAGCCCAACTGCCGAGGCAACCAACGCTCACCGTCTTCAGGATGAAGGGGGAGCTTCAGCGGGTTCTCCAGCAGGGACCTGAGCACGCCGTAGGGAGGCGGGATAAAGGTGGGGTTCAGGGGGAGCTGTCGGGACATTTTCTCCATCGTGATGCACTCAATTTTCTTTTAGAAAGAAGGCCAATCGCCGCCCCGAAATGTTGATGAGCTTTTTTTTTTTCCTCCGTTCTTTGCCAACCAAAAGTACTCGCTTTCAAAACAGTGCAGACAAGGAAGAAAAAAAAATCACTTCTGTCTTTGTAAATACATCAGCATGCAAATATCAAAATTAAAAAAAAAAAAACAACAAAAAAACTTTCGGGTTCTCAGTGCTGACAGCCCAGGGACAGCGCATCTAGCGCCCAGGACTCCTCCGACCCTGTGCAGGATGCTCTTTCTCACCTGCCTCCAACACTCAGTCTCAAAAAATGTTCCAAATTGCAAGGAGGGGGAAAAAAGGAAAGAAAGAATTAAAAAAAAAAAATCCAAAAAACAACAAAAAAAAAACCCGTAGACGGCTGCAGATGAGCAGAAGGCAAAGCGCGGGCCCCAGACCCTAGCGCGAGCACCCGCGGCTGTGCCGTCCCGCCCCACCCCCCTCCCCGCCGCGGCCGCTACTCCCCGCGCTCCGCGGCCCCGCAGCGCCGGGCTCAGCGCATCAGGCAGTCCATGTGCCGCTGCCCTGACAAGAGTGACGTCAGGGCCCGCACCGCGCGCCGATAGGCGTGCGGGGGCGGGGCCCAGATCGGCCCCGCCCACCCGCCCCGCCCTTCCAGGGCTGCGTGTGTAGCATCCCCGCACGCGCTGTTTTTTCCGGACCTTGCAGCAGTGTTGGTGGGCTGCTAAAAGCGCAAGTGCCAGATTTCTTGGTTCACTCACTGCCTTGAGCTGGGAATAACTCTGCTAACTCTCACCCTGATTCCTTTTGCGTGCTAGCTCTTTGTCCCCCCACCCCCCCAGGGTGAGCAGAGCAATGAGAAATTCCTGTCGGTGGTTTTCAATGTGGAAATAAATGGCTGATTTTTAAAAGAAAAAAAAAAAAACAAAAAGATGGCTAAGTGGCAGCCCGGATTTAAATTAGACCGCCTGGGACGATGTCCTGGCAACCGATAGTTTTTAAAACTTCCCAGGTAGCTCCAACCAGAGGACAAGTTTAGGAGACTCGAACTTGGATAGACTTAAAGTGAATGACTTCTGGCTATTTCTCCTCGCTCCTGATGAGCTTAGTACCTTCCTTCTAGCCCCACTGCATATCCAACCTAAAATATCAACTTTCCTGAATTCTAAACAATGTGCAGACAGGAGCTGCAGACTGAGCTAAAGTGAACTGTCTCCTGCGCTGTCAGTGGCAATTAACAAGACAGACATTTTCTTGCAAGGGAAGGATGGCAGGAGAGACTTACACACTGAATGAATATTAGTATTTACAAGACCCGGTACGGCTGTAATTGGGCCAACTTAAAAGGTCTGAATACTAATTAAAATACATTTGCAAACTATTTGTTAGAAGGTTAGGGGAATCTTGTGGCTGCAGCACCACAAGCCTTTTGAAAGCTGGTTAGAATGACCAGTCTTCTGACCTTGGTGCTGAGGGCCTCCAGGTGTGGGGGAGAACACCCCAGCAGAGTGGATGGGTTGGTATGTAGACATTCTGCCTCACCGGCCAGGAGAGCTGAAACCCACGACAGTATCTCCCCACTCCTCTTTCCACTTTCCACTCCCTCCACCAATTACACACTTCTATCCAACACTAAGTCCTCCTATCCTGTGGAGGAGCACGTGTGATGGGTTTTGCAGTACTGATGGTTGAATTTATGGCCTCACCCATGTCTAGTGCTCTATGCCGCAGTGAGCTGTCTCCTCAAACCTGTGGGGAAGGGTCTGCAAGAAGCCTTTCAATGAGACACAAAGGCTTTTGTGAACATAGACTGGATCCCTGCAGTGCAAATATTACTGAAATACCCCTTCCCCCACCTCACTACCAAGAATGAGGGATAAGAAAGGAAAGAGGAGAAATCTAAAATTCAGGAAAGTCTGACGGGCCCCTGGCTAAGGCCACTGGGAGTTCACGGTAAGTGGCCCTGGCTCTTTCTCTGAGCAGAAGTTTCCTGGCAAATGGATGACTGGTCTCGGGGCCTTCATTTCCTCCTGCTCACACCTGGACAAAATGAATGGTAGGATGACATTCTGAGAGGCTCTTGTGATATCAGATTCCAGAAACTTCAACTGCCTGAGGCTCTGTGGTCAACGCTGTGTCCGTTTAGTGAGCACCACTGCATGCCACTGACTGTGCTAGGTCTGTCTGGTCAGAAGACGGGATAAGACATGCACCCGGGAAGGATGGCCATAGAAGCAAACAGAGCCTGGACTTCAAAAATCAGTAACAGAGAGAGCTGACGTGGGCATCTGTTACTGGAAGGAGAGTGCAGAGAAGTCGCCTGAGGTGGGCTTGGAGTCAGTGGTCCTTTGTGAACTTCGCAAACCCTTCAATTGTTTTGTTTCTCAGAAAAGAAGGGACTAGCTGGAAGATGAAGAGATTATTCAGTGGATTAAAGAGCACTTGGGTCATAAGCATGAAGATACAAGCTTAGACCCCCCCTCCCCGTGTGAACATAAAAAGAAAGGGAGGAAGGAAGGGAGGGAAGGAAGGAGGGAGGGGAGAGAGGAAGGGAGGGAGGAGAGGGAGGAGGGAGGGGAGAGAGGAAGGGAGAGAGGAGAGGGAGGAAGGGAAGAAAGGAAGGAGAAAAGCTTCCAGCAGCAGCATGGGCCTGTAACCCCAGCATTGGGGAAGCATGGATAGAGAGATCTTAAAGGCTGACTGCCAGCCTAGGCAATTGGTGAGCTCCAGTTTCAGTGAGAAACCCTGTCTCAAAAACAGAGGAAGATGCCCATGTTAGTCTACACACACACACACACACACACACACACACACACACACACACACACACACACACACGGGAGAGCTTCCGTGCTCTTTTCAGAGAGATAGAGGTGTCATCTCCTTAACTTAATTTCCCCACAACCCTGAGAACCAATCCACAAGAAGAGGAGCAAGCATTCTGACTGGAAACAGGCGAAGATTCCAAGCACAAGAAAGGAGGCCAGTGTGATGAGCCATTAGCCCAGACCCAGAACTCCATGTTCAGAGTTCTCTGCCTTCCCTCTCTTCCCTATGTTTCTGCGTAAGAAACTCTTATTGATTCAAGGAACCTGCTTGCCTGGAGCAATCACTTTCCTTCCTACCCAAGAGAGTCTAACACTGTGGTTTTGAAATAGTTCTCATGGCAGACAAATAAACCGTCTTGGTGACCGACCACTCAGTTCCTTCAGAAGTTGGTCCATGTCATTTACTTTCATTGGACATGGTCTTCTCTGGATATCAGCGCCCTGAAGTCCCATTCCCTTACCACACTGACTCACCTTTCCTTCTGTCTTCTCTATTTCAAGTGTATGATGAATGTTCCAGAATTTTAATAGGAGAGAGTCCCTCACAAGCAGACCTGCTGGGACGCTGTCTCTTACAAAGGCTTCAGCCCTCGCTTCTGAAATGTTTCCTGACACACCCATGTAGGAGCGGGGGTTGGGGGATTGCTCCCCACAATCTGCTCATCTCTGCATTGTGTCCCCCTTGTGGTTTTCTGTGATGGTCTCCATTTGCCAGGAAAGGTGGCCCTCAAGCCCTGAGGCTGATTCTTAAGTGGACGCAGACTGGCAGGTCACCGTGAAGGTTGACCTGCCTCTACACTCTGAGATACGAATAGGGCTTGTCCATTCTCTGGGCCCTTCCACAACACGCCATTGTTTTCTCCTGACGATTTCATGAAAAAGGCGATCACCCCAGTCTTCTATTGTTGGATGATAGTCTCCAAAACTAATGTTTCGTACACATTTAACGTTTTATTCTTCTTCATCACTTTGCACTCTGGGTGAAGCTCAGCTGGAAGCTTGCATGGCTAATCTTTCTTTCTTTCTTTTTTTTTTTTTCCTATGTAGCATCAAGGTGTCTCTCTTCTCAGTTGGCCCTCCTTGAAAGGTTTTCTCAGCAATGTAGATAAGTCCCAATATGCTGCTCCTAAAGCCCTGCTTGATGTCCCATCAGTCAAAATTAGGTGTGTGGCTAAGCCCGAGTGAAGGAATGAGGGAAGGCAGTACGTAGGACATGGAGTAGTTCATCGGCACCAGCCAGAGGACCTGTCTATCACATTCGGCTATTCTGTTTTCATATGAAGACATCAGGGAGGTAAAGAAGCACTGGATCCTTTGGCTGCCAGTTCAATGAGTCACTAGTTGAATGTATGGCATGTTGGCTATTCATTGTCCGTTCCATGCCCATTCAAAGCAATGATATGATCAGCTCTGTATGAGATAAAAAGATAAAGAAAACTAAGCTCAGTGTAAGTGGGCTATGCTGGGTATAACCACAATACCTGCCTGTTGGTTTTTCATGTCTTCATTCATGATGTTCATTTCTGAGATGTTCTTCCTTCCTGGCCCCACTCTGAGTTCCAATGGGCAACGACTGGATGTCTTTAGAGTCTGGGGGACTTTTCTGATTCTCATTCTTCCAGCCTTTCAGTATATGGTTCAGAAAGAGAAGAATGGGATAGACCATAGAAAGAAAGGCTCCATGGTGGCTGTAAGGGCCTCTTCTCTGGTTCTGGAAATTACCCTGATGTACATACAACCAGTGGTTTCTACCTCTTGTCCTTTTAAGAGACTTAACCATCTGGATCAGTAGGGATGCTTTGGGGCCATGCAGCGTAGTGGGAGAGGGCAGGTGGGCAAGAGTCAGCCATCCTGGCTCAGAAGCTCTGCCTAGGGTCTGTCCTGTGTGAGTAGTGTCTATGTTTCAGACTCCTGGTGGCTTTGAAATCTAGCTCTGCACACAATGCCTGCCCTGCTCCTGTGCCCTCCCAGGGCCTGGGAACCTGTGCATTGGGAGGGCTGCCCTGAGATTATGAAGTGCATTGTACAGTGGAGCCAAAGCTCTAGATGAACCTGTTCAGCCTGTTGCCAATTTATCCAAGGGAATTAATTCCACAGCAAAAAAAAAAAAAGCGTCAGACTGCCAAAGCAAGGGTCGTTTGTCCTTTTCCCTCTTCCAGAGGCCTGCAACTCACCCAAAAACGTTGAAAAGGACAATTATAATTAATCAACTTTCCTACTGAAGAATATATTCTCTGGGTTCAGTAATATGCAAACCCAAGAAAATAAAATTAAGACAAGTGCTGGGAGCTCTAGACTCCTCTTCAAGAATGACTAGACTTCCCCATCCTTCCCTTAAGGCCTGTGCTGCTCTGGTAAACATTAGTGGCAAATAATAAGAAAGATGTAAAAATGTAACACTCAGTATGGGAGTATTTAAAGAGAGTAGGACTTATGCCTGTGTGGTAGAAGACCAAGGGAATTGCTTAGAGGAGAAAGAAAGAAAGAAAATATATGTAGCAAAGAGAAAGGAAAATAATGTAGTGTATCAGATGGAGTTAGCGGACAGTTTGGGCCAGGTGTACATTAGTGCCGGGGTACCTGCTGTCAAGTACTCATATTAACAGTTAGTATATATAATAACATCTTAGTATGGAGTATGAGGAGCAGGAGGAAAAGGAGGACAAGGCGGTGGTGGTGGCAGCCCCTTTATCATGTGCCTAACTGTGTTCTGGTGCAGTATCAGTCTCTATAACTCTATCTCATTCATGACCTGTCAAACGATATAGAGTATATGTCAATCCATGTTATAGACAAGACAATGAGGCCTAGAGAAATAAGTGATGCTATTTTCCTGTGGCTGGCTAGCACATGAACAAGTTGTGAGTTGAAAATAGCTTTGCAGCTGGGCAGTGGTGGCGCGTGCCTTTAATCCTAGCACTTGGGAGGCAGAGGCAGGCAGATTTCTGAGTTTGAGGCCAGCATGGTCTACAGAGTGAGTTCCAGGACAGCCAGAGCTACACAGAGAAACCCTGTCTTGAAAAAAAAAAAAAAAGTTTTGCCAGACTCTAGCACGTGTATTCTTTCCTCTACCTGGAGAACAAACGACACATAGCCATTTAGTAAACCCATGAAATTTCCAACTGGTTCAACTCTTGCCCTGTGACCTTGGATAATCCATTGGATCTCCATGTTGTTTTCTTTTGTTTGAGTGAAATATAAACAAATGCCCATTTCCCAGCTTGCAGCGTCACTAGGACACTGAGATGCTAGAGTGCATAGTCCAGTGCTTAGGAAACTTTGAATCTGGGGAGACATAAAGCCATGGCCGGCCTACAGTCACAAAGGAGCTCAGAACCAACTCCCCTCCATTCATAGAGCCTTCAAATCTAGATCAAGATTTTGGTTCATAAACATCATCAGTATCCTTTATGATGTTCCTGAGGTTTTACGTGAGCCATGTCATGAGTGACCAGCCAACTGTACGTCTGTGACTGGTGTCTTGGTTGTATCATTGGTCATTGGTTGACTTATTACAGGCCAGGACAAGCTGGTTTATCTCAGACAAGTAGATGTCCCATATGCAGACAGGTTTGCCTACCATTGCTTTTCTTTAGACCAGAATTCTTTCTAAGGAGCAGGCCAGTTATGCTGAACTCCAAGAAATACTTAAAAAGAAAGAAAACCCCTGTCCCCTGGATACTGCACTGCCTGCCCTCCAGGGCTGCTCTTTGTGAGAGAGAGCTTTTTCCACTAAGCATGGAATTAGAGCCGAGGAAGTGACTGGAATGACCTTAATGACATGAGGCGGTGCCAACCAGGTGCACAGAGTGTTGCTGGCTTCTCTCTAGTTGAGCAAATGTGTGGATGTGGGCATTCATCACAGGGACCTGGACTGAGGTGAGAGATATAGGCGGAATGATCATGTGTGGCCTGAAGTGGTTTAGACCTTTGGGCATATGACAGATACATTCTAAGGTTACTTTCTTCCTGCTCATTATGTCTCTGGGGCATCTCCTGGACTCTGCACCATGCAAGAGGCAGCATTCCTACCTAAGTTTCAGTCTCCACTTTATTAGCCTCCAAGCACACCATTCCCCATCTGTTAATGCCAGGCAGAGAACATTAAGATGGATGGGCTCTCAACGGGACTGCTTTCCGAAGATGACAGCCAGCATCCTGATCTTATGGATGCACACACCATCAATGGAAGGCATTTCTGGACCAGGCATTTCATTGGGCCCCGAGGACTGGAGCGAAGGGTACAGACTTAGTCACAAGGCCCCTGGAGTCTGGCAGTCTGCCATTAATGGCGGGATGAGAAGGAAGGCACACAGAAGAGTCAACTCTGAAGACTCAGAGAAATCTTCATAGGGCAGCTGTGGGGAAGGCTTTGAAGATAGGAGTGGGCCATGGAGGCAGGAGATGGGATGCAAGTCCAGCCCGGGTAGGCGTGTGGGAAGGGTACAGCTCAAAGTACCAGCTTTTCAGCTTTCTGGAAGATGAATTTACCGGAGGGAGAAGATACTGGGACAGTAGGAGGCACAGCTATGGCTTGCGACCCTCTGCCCCGTGGGGCATTCTGTTGAAGGTTTGCTTGCTACATTGTCATCTGTCTTTAAAATAAGACTGCGAGTCAGCACACTGCAAGTCAGCGACCAGCATATGGCAGACTGGCTGACGCAGTGCAGGGCGAATATGAAAGCTCCCTGTAGCCTTCACCTCATCCTGCCACTTCCTTCTCTCCCTGCAAACTCACCTAGATGCGCACTGGGGCATGCCACACCCCGAGTTCAAGAGTTCCTTATCTTTGGATTCCCTCCACTTACAGGAAACTTCTTTCCCTTGGGGGTGTGTGTGTGTGGTGTGTATGCCGTGTATGTATATGTGTGTGTATGTGTGTGTAGTATGCATGGATGTGTGTGTGGTATGCATGTATGCGTATGTGTGTATGTGTGGTATGTATGTGTGTATGGTATGTGTATGTACATTTGTGTGTGTGGTATGTATGTTTGTGTGAGATATGTATGTGTGTGTATGATATGCATATATGTGTATGTGGTGTGTATGTCTGTGTGGTATGTATGTGTGTGTATATCTGTGGTATGTATGTGTATATGGTATGGATGTATACACATGTGTGTGTATGGTATGTATGTCTGTGTGAGATATGTATGTATGTGAGTGGTATATGTGTGAGTAAGGGGGTATGTATGTATGTGTGTGTGTAAGGAGGTATGTAAGGAGGTATGTATGTATGTGTGTGTGTAAGGGGGTATGTATGTATGTGTGTGTGTAAGGGGGTATGTGTACGTGTGTGTAAGGAGGTACATATGTGGGTGTGTAAGGGGGTATGTAAGTATGTGTGTGTGTAAGGGGGTATGTATGTGTGTGTGTAAGAAGGTACATATGTGTGTGTATGTAAGGGGGTATGTATGTGTGTGTGTAAGAAGGTACATATGTGGGTGTGTAAGGGGGTATGTAAGTATGTGTGTGTGTAAGG
>NW_022196911.1:86338881-86341564 GCF_008632895.1 Mastomys coucha
GGGGGTATGTATGTGTGTGTGTGTGTGTGTGTGTGTGTGTGTGCGCACTGGCCATAGGGCAACACTGGACGTCCTTCCTCAGGCGTCCTTCATCATGCTTGCTTAGTCAGGGTCTTTCACTGTCCTGAACCACACTAAGTGGACCCCAGAGATATCCCTCTCCCTCCCACTAGTACTGGGATTAGAAGTGTGTAGCCACCACAGGCAGATTATTATATAGATTCTTGGAAATTGAACACTGGCCCTTACGCTTGCAAGGCTAGCACTCCATCAGCTGAACTGTATTCCCAGCCAGGGGAGTTGCGTAAAAGACATGTGATCACTGCTTGAAGGTATATTTATATATAGATTCTGTGGGGCAGTGCCAAAGTTCAGGGTCATCTGCCTGGGCCCTGTGCTCTGGGCGGATCTGTTTGTAGAAGGGATGTTTTCTCTCACTCTCCAGTTTCAGCTGTTCTTCCTTGCCCACCTCTGAAGGAATGAAAACTCCTGGTATAGGCTAAGATGCTCCTTCCTTCCCCCTTCGCCCGTCAGTTCTTTTTTGTTTGGTTTGGTTTGGTTTGTTGTTTGGTTTTTCCAGACAGGGTTTCTCTGTGTAGCCCTGGCTGTCCTGGAATCGCCTGTCAGTTCTTATCCTCGCCTGAAGGTTAGCCGTGTTTGTTATCAGCACCTCCCACATTCTCCTTTATGCCTCCAGCTTGGGTTTCTGTTTACCTGCTGGGGCTTAGTCCTGACCATCCAGCTCTCCTTCCTTATTCCTCTCTGAACATGCCCAAACACAATAGGTTCCCATCCAAACCAGACCTGCTGCTGCATTTGTAGCCTAGGGCCTCCAGTTGCTGACCAGTCGGCACTGACGTAGTTACAGAGGTCCAATAACTAATAATCTGGGTATCTCATACCACTGCCTAATCGTCTTGGGTATTTTGTTAAGAAAATGGCAGGCAGCCTGTGAAATTTATATTTTTATTTCAAAAACACCTTGCAGCACTGAGCTACGTGAGTTCAGAGAGACCCATGCGTTACTCAGTTGTTCTTTTCCAGTCCTTGTCGAACTTGATTGTTCCAAAGTCCCGAGAAATGCTACGAGGGTGCAGATCTTTGGCACTGCTGTTTAAAGAGTCTATTTTGGTCCGGCATAGGGCATATGTGCTTTTAAAAAAATATACAGTCATTCAAGATTTATTTTATTTTATGTGAATGAGTGTCTTGCGTGCCTCTTATGGTCAGAAAAGGGCATCACATTCCCTGGAACTGGCTGCCACGTGAGTACTGGGAATCGAACCTGAATTCTCAATCTGTGGGTCTCGACCTCTCCGTGGGCTCATATCAGATAGGTTGCATAGCAGAAATTTACATTACAATTCAGAACAGTAGCATGATTACAGTTATGAGGTAGCAACAAACATGTTATGGTTGGGGGTCACCACAGCACTAAAGGGTCACCGCATTAGGAAGGTTGAGAACGACTGCTCTACAGGAAGGAACAAGTGGCCTTAATCTCCAAGCCATCTCTCCAGCCTCGCATCTACCTCTTGGAGATATGTCTTGTTTCCTCGAGTGGCCTAGTGTAGCACCGCAAATCTGATGTCTGAAAGCTATAGAAAGCTTTCTTTTTACAGTTTTGGGAGCAAGAAGTCTAAACAAAGACATGTCAACAAAGACTTGCTTCCTCCCGAGGTGTAAGGGAGACTCTTGCTCTCCCTCTTCTGGATCTTGAACACTTGGTATTTTCTTTCTTAGGCACTGGCACCAGCAAAGTTTTAAGGGAGGTGATGTCTCCCAGCCAAAGACAGCAAGCAGGCCTATGACTCGAAATAGACATAGCAAATCTCTGAATGAATAAACAAACGCAAAGTCATGTATGCAATGTTCTCTTCTTAGGATTTTGTGTATTAGGAGGTGAAAAGGATCCCACCCAGCAAACACACACACCACCACCGCCGCCGCCGCCGCCGCCGCCGCCGCCGCCGCCGCCGCCGCCACCACCACCACCACCACCACCACCACCACTGCCGCCGCCGCCGCCGCCGCCGCCGCCGCCGCCACCACCACCACCCCAGTGTCTTTCCAATATACTTTAACAATGAGATTACGGCTCTCCTCTCTTTCTCTTCCAGTGCTTTGGTTGCCTTTCTCATCCTGATTCGAACCAAAGGCTTTTTAAACCAGGGAACTACACTAATACTGATTCTCTCTGCAAAAGTACAGGCAGCTCAGTTTTAAGTCAGCTATCTGCCTCGTCCACAACCACCCTTTCTCTGTCGTCGGACGTTCATTTCCTGTGTCCCTAATCCTCCAACTATCAGTTACAAATCCTTTCCTTGGTGTCTCTCCTGGGACGAGACACAGTTTACCTTTTGTAAATCCTCCACTTCCTCCTGGAAGGCAAGCCCAGATCCTAGGATCTGCTCTGGAAGCTATGACCCCCAGATGACCTCCAAGTCAGGGATTCTAGCCCAAAGCTCAACCCCCACCCCCAACATACTCAGGCCTGTCCTTGGTAGCAAAGCTCTGGCCAAAGCCACCTCTGAAGGCTGGCTGTTCCTCTCTCCTGCCCTTGCCTCCCTGCAGTGATTCACTCTCCTCTTACAGATTTCAGGCCGTGTTGATAGCAGGGATGAGTCTCACATAATGTGGATGGAGCCAGAGAAATGAAATCCAGAGTACGGACTGAAAACAA